>NW_025728691.1:0-27925 GCF_021461385.2 Schistocerca piceifrons
ACCAACCGATTCCTTCTTCTGCTCAAATTGTGCCACAAAATTCATTTCTCCCATATTTGCGATTTTCTGATTTTCCGTTTTTTGCGTTTTTCACATTTCATTTGCTTTTCCCTTATTTACGCTTTTCCCATATCTGCGTGTTTCCCATTTTTGCGTTTTTCCCATTTTTGAGATTTTCCCATTTTTGAGATTTTCCCATTTTTGCGACTTTCCCATTTTTGCGTCTTTCCCATTTTTTCGTCTTTCCCATATTTGCCTTTTTTCGCATTACTCACGATCCATCCCACCAACAGATTCCTTCTTCTAGTCAAGTTGTGCCACAAGATTCTTTCCCCCATACTTGCGATTTTCTGATTTTCCAATTTTTGCGTTTTTCCCATTTTTGCGTTTATCCCATATTTGCTATTTTCCCATATTTACGATTTGCAATATTTGGGTTTTTCTCATATTTGCATTTTTCCCATATTTGCGTTTTTCCCATATTTGCGTTTTTCCCATCTTTGCGTATTTCCCATCTTTGCGTATTTCCCATATTTGCGTATTTCCCATATTTGAGTATTTCCATTATTTGCATATTTCCCATATTGCATTTTTCCCACATTGGGTATTTCCCATATTGCCTTTTTCCCACATTTGCGTTTTTCCCACATTTGCGTTTTTCCCATATTTGCGTTTTTCCTTATTTGCGTTTTTCCCACATGTGCGTCTTTCCCACATGTGCGTCTTTCCCACATGTGCGTCTTTCCCACATGTGCGTCTTTCCCACATGTGCGTCTTTCCCACATGTGCGTCTTTCCCACATGTGCGTCTTTCCCACATGTGCGTCTTTCCCACATGTGTGTCTATCCCATATGTGCGTCTTTCCCATATTTGCCTTTTTTCGCATTACTCACGAACCATCCCACACACCGATTTCTTCTTCTAGTCAAGTCGTGCCACAAAATTCTTTCCCCCATACTTGCGATTTTCTGATTTTCCAATTTTTGCGTTTTTCCCATATTTGTGTTTATCCCATATTTGCTTTATTCTTATATTTACGATTTGCAATACTTGTGTTTTTCCCATATTTGCATTTTTCCCATGTTTCCGTTTTTCCCATATTTCCGTCTTTCCCATATTTCCGTCTTTCCCATATTTCCGTTTTTCCCATATTTCCGTTTTTCCCATATTTCCGTTTTTCCCATATTTCCGTTTTTCCCATATTTCCGTTTTTCCCATATTTCCGTTTTTCCCATATTTGCGTTTTTCCCACAATTGCGTTTTTCCCACATTTGCGTTTCTCCCACATTTGCGTTTCTCCCACATTTGCGTTTCTCCCACATTTGCGTTTCTCCCACATTTGCGTTTCTCCCACATTTGCGTTTCTCCCACATTTGCGTTTCTCCCACATTTGCGTTTCTCCCACATTTGCGTTTCTCCCACATTTGCGTTTCTCCCACATTTGCGTTTCTCCCACATTTGCGTTTTTCCCACATTTGCGTTTTTCCCACATTTGCGTTTTTCCCACATTTGCGTTTTTCCCACATTTGCGTTTTTCCCACATTTGCGTTTTTCCCACATTTGCGTTTTTCCCACATTTGCGTTTTTCCCACATTTGCGTTTTTCCCACATTTGCGTTTTTCCCACATTTGCGTTTTTCCCACATTTGCGTTTTTCCCACATTTGCGTTTTTCCCACATTTGCGTTTTTCCCACATTTGCGTTTTTCCCACATTTGCGTTTTTCCCACATTTGCGTTTTTCCCACATTTGCGTTTTTCCCACATTTGCGTTTTTCCCACATTTGCGTTTTTCCCACATTTGCGTTTTTCCCACATTTGCGTTTTTCCCACATTTGCGTTTTTCCCACATTTGCGTTTTTCCCACATTTGCGTTTTTCCCACATTTGCGTTTTTCCCACATTTGCGTTTTTCCCACATTTGCGTTTTTCCCACATTTGCGTTGTTCCCACATTTGCGTTGTTCCCACATTTGCGTTGTTCCCATATTTGCGTTGTTCCCATATTTGCGTTTTTCCCACATTTGCGTTTTTCCCACATTTGCATTGTTCCCATATTTGCGTTGTTCCCATATTTGCGTTTTTCGCATATTTGCGTTTCTCCCATACTTGGGTTTCTCCCATACTCGGGTTTCTCCCATACTCGGGTTTCTCCCATACTCGGGTTTCTCCCATACTCGGGTTTCTCCCATACTCGGGTTTCTCCCATACTCGGGTTTCTCCCATACTCGGGTTTCTCCCATACTCGGGTTTCTCCCATACTCGGGTTTCTCCCATACTCGGGTTTCTCCCATACTCGGGTTTCTCCCATACTCGGGTTTCTCCCATACTCGGGTTTCTCCCATACTCGGGTTTCTCCCATACTCGGGTTTCTCCCATACTCGGGTTTCTCCCATACTCGGGTTTCTCCCATACTCGGGTTTCTCCCATACTCGGGTTTCTCCCATACTCGGGTTTCTCCCATACTCGGGTTTCTCCCATACTCGGGTTTCTCCCATACTCGGGTTTCTCCCATACTCGGGTTTCTCCCATACTTGGGTTTCTCCCATACTTGGGTTTCTCCCATACTTGCGTTTCTCCCATACTTGCATTTCTCCAATATTTGCGTTTTTCCCATTACTCATGAACCCATCCAACCAACCGATTCCTTCTTCTGCTCAAATTGTGCCACAAAATTCATTTCTCCCATATTTGCGATTTTCTGATTTTCCGTTTTTTGCGTTTTTCACATTTCATTTGCTTTTCCCTTATTTACGCTTTTCCCATATCTGCGTGTTTCCCATTTTTGCGTTTTTCCCATTTTTGAGATTTTCCCATTTTTGCGTCTTTCCCATTTTTGCGTCTTTCCCATTTTTTCGTCTTTCCCATATTTGCCTTTTTTCGCATTACTCACGATCCATCCCACCAACAGATTCCTTCTTCTAGTCAAGTTGTGCCACAAGATTCTTTCCCCCATACTTGCGATTTTCTGATTTTCCAATTTTTGCGTTTTTCCCATTTTTGCGTTTATCCCATATTTGCTATTTTCCCATATTTACGATTTGCAATATTTGGGTTTTTCTCATATTTGCATTTTTCCCGTATTTGCGTTTTTCCCATATTTGCGTTTTTCCCATCTTTGTGTATTTCCCATCTTTTCATATTTCCCATATTGCATTTTTCCCACATTGGGTATTTCCCATATTGCCTTTTTCCCACATTTGCGTTTTTCCCACATTTGCGTTTTTCCCACATTTGCGTTTTTCCCACATTTGCGTTTTTCCCACATTTGCGTTTTTCCCACATTTGCGTTTTTCCCACATTTGCGTTTTTCCCACATTTGCGTTTTTCCCATATTTGCGTTTTTCCCATATTTGCGTTTTTCCCATATTTGCGTTTTTCCCATATTTGCGTTTTTCCCATGTTTGCGTTTTTCCCATGTTTGCGTTTTTCCCATATTTGCGTTTTTCCCATATTTGCGTTTTTCCCATATTTGCGTTTTTCCCATATTTGCGTTTTTCCCATATTTGCGTTGTTCCCATATTTGCGTTGTTCCCATATTTGCGTTGTTCCCATATTTGCGTTGTTCCCATATTTGCGTTGTTCCCATATTTGCGTTGTTCCCATATTTGCGTTGTTCCCATATTTGCGTTGTTCCCATATTTGCGTTGTTCCCATATTTGCGTTGTTCCCATATTTGCGTTGTTCCCATATTTGCGTTGTTCCCATATTTGCGTTGTTCCCATATTTGCGTTGTTCCCATATTTGCGTTGTTCCCATATTTGCGTTGTTCCCATATTTGCGTTTTTCGCATATTTGCGTTTCTCCCATACTTGCGTTTCTCCCATACTTGGGTTTCTCCCATACTCGGGTTTCTCCCATACTCGGGTTTCTCCCATACTCGGGTTTCTCCCATACTCGGGTTTCTCCCATACTCGGGTTTCTCCCATACTCGGGTTTCTCCCATACTCGGGTTTCTCCCATACTCGGGTTTCTCCCATACTCGGGTTTCTCCCATACTCGGGTTTCTCCCATACTCGGGTTTCTCCCATACTCGGGTTTCTCCCATACTTGGATTTCTCCCATACTTGGGTTTCTCCCATACTTGGGTTTCTCCCATACTTGGGTTTCTCCCATACTTGCATTTCTCCAATATTTGCGTTTTTCCCATTACTCATGAACCCATGCAACCAACCGATTCCTTCTTCTGCTCAAATTGTGCCACAAAATTCATTTCTCCCATATTTGCGATTTTCTGATTTTCCGTTTTTTGCGTTTTTCACATTTCATTTGCTTTTCCCTTATTTACGCTTTTCCCATATCTGCGTTTTTCCCATTTTTGCGTTTTTCCCATTTTTGAGATTTTCCCATTTTTGAGATTTTCCCATTTTTGCGTCTTCCCCATTTTTGCGTCTTTCCCATTTTTTCGTCTTTCCCATATTTGCCTTTTTTCGCATTACTGACGATCCATCCCACCAACCGATTCCTTCTTCTAGTCAAGTTGTGCCACAAGATTCTTTCCCCCATACTTGCGATTTTCTGATTTTCCAATTTTTGCGTTTTTCCCATTTTTGCGTTTATCCCATATTTGCTATTTTCCCATATTTACGTTTTGCAATATTTGTGTTTTTCTCATATTTGCATTTTTCCCATATTTGCGTTTTTCCCTTATTTGCGTTTTTCCCATATTTGCGTTTTTCCCATCTTTGCGTATTTCCCATATTTGCGTATTTCCCATATTTGAGTATTTCCCATATTTGCATATTTCCCATATTGCCTTTTTCCCACATTGGGTATTTCCCATATTGCCTTTTTCCCACGTTTGCTTTTTCCCATTTTTGTGTTTTTTCCCATATTTGCGTTTTTTCCCATATTTGCGTTTTTTCCCATATTTGCGTTTTTTCCCATATTTGCGTTTTCCCATATTTGCGTTTTCCCATATTTGCGTTTTTCCCATATTTGCGTTTTTCCCATATTTGCGTTTTTCCCACATTTGCGTTTTTCCCATATTTGTGTTTTTCCCACATTTGCGTTTTTCCCACATTTGCGTTTCTCCCACATTTGCGTTTCTCCCACATTTGCGTTTTTCCCACATTTGCGTTTTTCCCACATTTGCGTTTTTCCCACATTTGCGTTTTTCCCACATTTGCGTTTTTCCCACATTTGCGTTTTTCCCACATTTGCGTTTTTCCCACATTTGCGTTTTTCCCACATTTGCGTTTTTCCCACATTTGCGTTTTTCCCACATTTGCGTTTTTCCCACATTTGCTTTTTCCCATTTTTGCGTTTTTTCCCATATTTGCGTTTTTTCCCATATTTGCGTTTTTTCCCATATTTGCGTTTTTTCCCATATTTGCGTTCTTTCCCATATTTGCGTTCTTTCCCATATTTGCGTTTTCCCATATTTGCGTTTTTCCCATATTTGCGTTTTTCCCATATTTGCGTTTTTCCCATATTTGCGTTTTTCCCATATTTGCGTTTTTCCCATATTTGCGTTTTTCCCATATTTGCGTTTTTCCCATATTTGCGTTTTTCCCATATTTGCGTTTTTCCCATATTTGCGTTTTTCCCATATTTGCGTTTTTCCCATATTTGCGTTTTTCCCATATTTGCGTTTTTCCCAGATTTGCGTTTTTCCCAGATTTGCGTTTTTCCCATATTTGCGTTTTTCCCATATTTGCGTTTTTCCCATATTTGCGTTTTTCCCATATTTGCGTTTTTCCCATATTTGCGTTTTTCCCATATTTGCGTTTTTCCCATATTTGCGTTTTTCCCATATTTGCGTTTTTCCCATATTTGCGTTTTTCCCATATTTGCGTTTTTCCCATATTTGCGTTTTTCCCATATTTGCGTTTTTCCCATATTTGCGTTGTTCCCATATTTGCGTTGTTCCCATATTTGCGTTGTTCCCATATTTGCGTTGTTCCCATATTTGCGTCGTTCCCATATTTGCGTCGTTCCCATATTTGCGTTGTTCCCAAATTTGCGTTGTTCTCAAATTTGCGTTGTTCCCAAATTTGCGTTGTTCCCATACTTGCGTTTCTCCCATACTTGCGTTTCTCCCATACTTGCGTTTCTCCCATACTTGCATTTCTCCCATACTTGCATTTCTCCAATATTTGCGTTTCCCCATTACTCATGAACCCATCCTACCAACCGATTCCTTCTTCTACTCATGATGTGGGAAGAAATTATCTTCTGCCATATTTGCGATTTTCCCATAATTGCGAGATTCCAATGCGAGTGATTTTCCCATTTTTATGATTTTCCCATTTTTATGATTTTCCCATTTTTATGATTTTCCCATTTTTATGATTTTCCCATTTTTATGATTTTCCCATTTTTATGATTTTCCCAATTTTATGATTTTCCCGTTTTGCGATTTTCCGATTTTTGCGTTGTTCCCATTTTGGCGTTGTTCCCATTTTTGCGTTGTTCCCATTTTTGCGTCGTTCCCATTTTTGCGTCGTTCCCATTTTTGCGTCGTTCCCATTTTTGCGTCGTTCCCATTTTTGCGTCGTTCCCATTTTTGCGTCGTTCCCATTTTTGCGTCGTTCCCATTTTTGCGTCGTTCCCATTTTTGCGTCGTTCCCATTTTTGCGTCGTTCCCATTTTTGCGTCGTTCCCGTTTTTGCGTCGTTACCGTTTTTGCGTCGTTACCGTTTTTGCGTCGTTACCGTTTTTGCGTCGTTCCCGTTTTTGCGTCGTTCCCGTTTTTGCGTCGTTCCCGTTTTTGCGTCGTTCCCGTTTTTGCGTCGTTCCCGTTTTTGCGTCGTTCCCGTTTTTGCGTCGTTCCCGTTTTTGCGTCGTTCCCGTTTCTGCGTCGTTCCCGTTTCTGCGTCGTTCCCGTTTCTGCGTCGTTCCCGTTTCTGCGTCGTTCCCGTTTCTGCGTCGTTCCCGTTTCTGCGTCGTTCCCGTTTCTGCGTCGTTCCCATTTCTGCGTCGTTCCCAATTCTGCGTCGTTCCCATTTTTGCGTCGTTCCCATTTTTGCGTCGTTCCCATTTTTGCGTCGTTCCCAGTGTTGCGTCGTTCCCAGTGTTGCGTCGTTCCCAGTGTTGCGTCGTTCCCAGTGTTGCGTCGTTCCCAGTGTTGCGTCGTTCCCAGTGTTGCGTCGTTCCCAGTGTTGCGTCGTTCCCACATTTGCGTCGTTCCCACATTTGCGTCGTTCCCACATTTGCGTCGTTCCCACATTTGCGTCTTTCCCACATTTGCGTCTTTCCCACATTTGCGTCTTGCCCACATTTGCGTCTTGCCCACATTTGCGTCTTGCCCACATTTGCGTCTTGCCCACATTTGCGTTTCTCTCATACTTGCATTTCTCCAATATTTGCGTTTTTCCCATTACTCATAAACCCATCCTACCAACCGATTCCTTCTTCTGCTCAAATTGTGCCACAAAATTCATTTCTCCCATATTTGCGATTTTCTGATTTTCCGATTTTTGCGTTTTTCACATTTCATTTGCTTTTCCCTTATTTACGCTTTTCCCATATCTGCGTGTTTCCCATAATTGCGTCTTTCCCAAATTTGCGTCTTTCCCATTTTTGCGTCTTTCCCATTTTTGCGTCTTTCCCATTTTTGCGTCTTTCCCATTTTTGCGTCTTTCCCATTTTTGCGTCTTTCCCATTTTTGCGTCTTTCCCATTTTTGCGTCTTTCCCATATTTGCCTTTTTTCGCATTACTCACGATCCATCCCACCAACCGATTCCTTCTTCTAGTCAAGTTGCGCCACAAGATTCTTTCCCCCATACTTGCGATTTTCTGATTTTCCAATTTTTGCTTTTTTCCCATGTTTACGATTTGCAATATTTGTGTTTTTCTCATATTTGCATTTTTCCCATATTTGCGTTTTTCCCATATTTGCGTTTTTCCCATATTTGCGTATTTCCCATATTTGCGTATTTCCCATATTTGCATATTTCCCATATTTGCATATTTCCCATATTTGCATATTTCCCATATTTGCATATTTCCCATATTTGCATATTTCCCATATTTGCATATTTCCCATATTGCCTTTTTCCCACATTGCGTATTTCCCATATTGCCTTTTTCCCACATTTGCGTTTTTCCCACATTTGCGTTTTTCCCACATTTGCGTTTTTCCCACATTTGCGTCTTTCCCATATTTGCGTTTTTCCCACATTTGCGTTTTTCCCATATTTGCGTTTTTCCCATATTTGCGTTTTTCCCATATTTGCGTTTTTCCCATATTTGCGTTTTTCCCATATTTGCGTTTTTCCCATATTTGCGTTTTTCCCATATTTGCGTTTTTCCCATATTTGCGTTTTTCCCATATTTGCGTTTTTCCCATATTTGCGTTTTTCCCATATTTGCGTTTTTCCCATATTTGCGTTTTTCCCATATTTGCGTTTTCCCATATTTGCGTTTTTCCCACATTGCGTATTTCCCATATTGCCTTTTTCCCACATTTGCGTTTTTCCCCCATTTGCGTTTTTCCCACATTTGCGTTTTTCCCACATTTGCGTTTTTCCCATATATGCGTTTTTCCCATATATGCGTTTTTCCCATATATGGGTTTTTCCCATATATGCGTTTTTCCCATATATGCGTTTTTCCCATATATGCGTTTTTCCCATATATGCGTTTTTCCCATATATGCGTTTTTCCCATATATGCGTTTTTCCCATATATGCGTTTTTCCCATATATGCGTTTTTCCCATATATGCGTTTTTCCCATATATGCGTTTTTCCCATATATGCGTTATGTCCTTATTTGGGTTTTTCCCATATATGCGGTTTTCCCATATATGCGTTTTTCCCACATTTGCGATTTTCCCACATTTGTGATTTTCCCACTTTTGCGATTTTCCCACTTTTGCGTTTTTCCCACTTTTGCGTTTTTCCCACTTTTGCGATTTTCCCATTTTCGCATTTCTGCAATTTTCCCATTTTCCCATTTTCCCATTTGTGCGATTTTCCCATTTGTGCGATTTTCCCATTTGTGCGATTTTCCCATTTGTGCGTTTTTCCCATTTGTGCGTTTTTCCCATTTGTGCGTTTTTCCCATTTGTGCGTTTTTCCCATTTGTGCGTTTTTCCCATTTGTGCGTTTTTCCCATATTTGCGTTTTTCCCATATTTGCGTTTTTCCCATTACTCATGAACCAATCCTACCTACCGATTCCCTCTTCTACTCAAGTTGTGCCACAATATTGCCTTCTGCCATATTTGCGATTTTTCCATAATTACGAGATTCCAATACTAGTGATTTTCCCATACTGCGTTTTTTCCATTTTTGCGATTTTTTTCATTTTTGCAACTTTCTAATTTTTGCGATTTTCCCATTTTTTCGATTTTCCCATATTTTCGATTTTCCCATCTTTGCGATTTTCTCATATTTGTGATTTTCCCATATTTTGTTTTTCCCGTATTTTGCTTTCCCATATTTGTATTTTTCCCTTATTTTCCATTTTCTAATTTTTGCCATTTTACAATTTTTGCCATTTTACCATTTTTGCGTTTTTCCCATCACTCGTGAACCCATCCTACCAACTGATTTCATTTTTGCAACTTTCTAATTTTTGCGATTTTCCCATTTTTTCGATTTTCCCATTTTTTCGATTTTCCCACTTTTTCGATTTTCCCATTTTTGTGTTTTTCCCATTTTTGCGTTTTTCCCATTTTTGCGTTTTTCCCATTTTTGCGTTTTTCCCATTTTTGCGTTTTTCCCATTTTTGCGTTTTTCCCATTTTTGCGTTTTTCCCATTTTTGCGTTTTTCCCATATTTGCGTTTTTCCCATATTTGCGTTTTTCCCATATTTGCGTTTTTCCCATATTTGCGTTTTTCCCACATTGCGTATTTCCCATATTGCCTTTTTCCCACATTTGCGTTTTTCCTCCATTTGCGTTTTTCCCCCATTTGCGTTTTTCCCACATTTGCGTTTTTCCCACGTTTGCGTTTTTCCCACATTTGCGTTTTTCCCACATTTGCGTTTTTCCCACATTTGCGTATTTCCCACATTTGCGTTTTTCCCACATATGCGTTTTTCCCACATATGCGTTTTTCCCACATATGCGTTTTTCCCACATTTGCGTTTTTCCCACATTTGCGTTTTTCCCACATTTGCGTATTTCCCACATTTGCGTTTTTCCCACATTTGCGTTTTTCCCACATTTGCGTTTTTCCCACATATGCGTTTTTCCCATATATGCGTTTTTCCCATATATGCGTTTTTCCCATATATGCGTTTTTCCCATATATGCGTTTTTCCCATATATGCGTTTTTCCCATATATGCGTTTTTCCCATATATGCGTTTTTCCCATATATGCGTTATGTCCTTATTTGGGTTTTTCCCATATGTGCGTTATGTCCTTATTTGGGTTTTTCCCATATATGCGTTTTCCCATATATGCGTTTTCCCATATATGCGTATTTCCCATATTTGCGATTTTCCCACATTTGTGATTTTCCCACTTTTGCGATTTTCCCACTTTTGCGATTTTCCCACTTTTGCGATTTTCCCATTTTCGCATTTGTGCAATTTTCCCATTTTCCCATTTTCCCATTTGTGCGATTTTCCCATTTGTGCGATTTTCCCATTTGTGCGATTTTCCCATTTGTGCGTTTTTCCCATTTGTGCGTTTTTCCCATATTTGCGTTTTTCCCATATTTGCGTTTTTCCCATTACTCATGAACCAATCCTACCTACCGATTCCCTCTTCTACTCAAGTTGTGCCACAAAATTGCCTTCTGCCATATTTGCGATTTTTCCATAATTACGAGATTCCAATACTAGTGATTTTCCCATACTGCGTTTTTTCCATTTTTGCGATTTTTTTCATTTTTGCAACTTTCTAATTTTTGCGATTTTCCCATTTTTTCGATTTTCCCATATTTTCGATTTTCCCATCTGCGATTTTCTCATATTTGTGATTTTCCCATATTTTGTTTTTCCCGTATTTTGCTTTCCCATATTTGTATTTTTCCCTTATTTTCCATTTTCTAATTTTTGCCATTTTACAATTTTTGCCATTTTACCATTTTTGCGTTTTTCCCATCACTCGTGAACCCATCCTACCAACTGATTTCATTTTTGCAACTTTCTAATTTTTGCGATTTTCCCATTTTTTCGATTTTCCCATTTTTTCGATTTTCCCATTTTTTCGATTTTCCCATTTTTGTGTTTTTCCCATTTTTGCGTTTTTCCCATTTTTGCGTTTTTCCCATTTTTGCGTTTTTCCCATTTTTGCGTTTTTCCCATTTTTGCGTTTTTCCCATTTTTGCGTTTTTCCCATTTTTGCGTTTTTCCCATTTTTGCGTTTTTCCCATTTTTGCGTTTTTCCCATTTTTGCGTTTTTCCCATACTTGCGTTTTTCCCATACTTGCGTTTTTCCCATACTTGCGTTTTTCCCATACTTGCGTTTTTCCCATACTTGCGTTTTTCCCATACTTGCGTTTTTCCCATACTTGCGTTTTTCCCATACTTGCGTTTTTCCCATACTTGCGTTTTTCCCATACTTGCGTTTTTCCCATACTTGCGTTTTTCCCATATTCGCGTTTTTCCCATATTCGCGTTTTTCCCATATTCGCGTTTTTCCCATATTCGCGTTTTTCCCATATTCGCGTTTTTCCCATATTCGCGTTTTTCCCATATTCGCGTTTTTCCCATATTCGCGTTTCTTCCATGTTTGCAATTATCCCATCTTAGCGTTTTTCCCATACTTGCGTTTTTCCAATACATATGTTTTTCCCATATTTGCGTTTCCCATTTTAGCGTTTTTGCTATATGTGCGTTTTTCACATTTTTGCAATTTTCCCATATTTGCGTTTTTCCCATATTTGCGTTTTTCCCATATTTGCGTTTTTCCCATATTTGCGTTTTTCCCATATTTGCGTTTTTCCCATATTTGCGTTTTTCCCATATTTGCGTTTTTCCCATATTTGCGTTTTTCCCATATTTGCGTTTTTCCCATATTTGGGTTTTTCCCATATTTGGGTTTTTCCCATATATGCGTTTTTCCCATATATGCGTTTTTCCCATATATGCGTTTTTCCCATATTTGCGTTTTTCCCATATTTTCGTTTTTCCCGTACTTGCGTTTTTCCCCTATTAGCGTATTTGCTATATGTGCGTTTTTCCCATATTTGCGTTGTGGCCACATTTGCGTTGTGGCCACATTTGCGTTGTGGCCACATTTGCGTTGTGGCCACATTTGCGTTGTGGCCACATTTGCGTTGTGGCCACATTTGCGTTGTGGCCACATTTGCGTTGTGGCCACATTTGCGTTGTGGCCACATCTGCGTTTTTGCCATGTTTTCGTTATTGCATACTTGCGTTTTTCCCATATTAGCGTTTTTCCCATATTAGCGTTTTTCCCATATTAGCGATTTTCCCATATTAGCGATTTTCCCATATTAGCGTTTTTCCCATATTTGCGTTTTTCCCATATTAGCGTTTTTCCCATATTAGCGTTTTTCCCATATTTGCGTTTTTCCCATATTAGCGTTTTTCCCATATTTGCGTTTTTCCCATATTAGCGTTTTTCCCATATTTGCGTTTTTCCCATATTTGCGTTTTTCCCATATTTGCGTTTTTCCCATATTTGCGTTTTTCCCATTTTTGCGTTTTTCCCATATTTGCGTATATCCCATATTTGCGTATATCCCATATTTGCGTATATCCCATATTTGCGTATATCCCATATTTGCGTATATCCCATATTTGCGTATATCCCATATTTGCGTATTTCCCATTTTTGCGTATTTCCCATTTTTGCGTATTTCCCATTTTTGCGTATATCCCATATTTGCGTATTTCCCATTTTTGAGTTTTTCCCAAATTTGCGTATTTGCCATATTAGCGTTATTGCCCTATTAGCGTTTTTACCATATTTGCGTTTTTCCCATATTTGCGTTTTTCCCATATTTGCGTTTTTCCCATATTTGCGTTTTTCCCATATTTGCGTTTTTCCCATATTTGCGTTTTTCCCATATTTGCGTTTTTCCCATATTTGCGTTTTTCCCATATTTGCGTTTTTCCCATATTTGCGTTTTTCCCATATTGTGTTTTTCCCATATTTGTGTTTTTCCCATATTTGCGTTATTCCCTTATTTGCTTTTTTGCCATTATTGCGTTTTTCCCAATTTTACGTTTTTCCCTTATTTTCGTTTTTATCATATTTGTGTTTTTCCTATATTTGTGATTTTCTCAAATTTGCGATTTTCTCAAATTTGCGATTTTCCCATATTTGCATTTTCCCATATCTGTCATTTTCCCATATCTGTCATTTTCCCATATTTGCCATTTTCCCATATTTGCCATTTTCCCATTATTTATGTACCCATCCTACCAACTGATTCCTTCTACTCATGTTTTGCCACAAAATTTTCTGCTGCAATATTTGCGAGTTTCCAATATTAGCGATTTTCTCACATTCGGGTTTTTCCAATATTGAACATTTTCCCATATTTGCCATTTTCCCACATTTACCATTTTCCCATATTTACCTTTTTCCCATATTTACCTTTTTCCCATATTTACCTTTTTCCCATATATGCGTTTTTCCCATATTCTCGTTTTCCCCATATTCTCGTTTTCCCCATATTCTCGTTTTCCCCATATTCTCGTTTTCCCCATATTCTCGTTTTCCCCATATTCTCGTTTTCCCCATATTCTCGTTTTCCCCATATTCTCGTTTTCCCCATATTCGCGTTTTCCCCATATTTGCGTTTTCCCCATATTTGCGATTTTCCCATATTTGCGATTTTCCCATATTTGCGTTTTTCCCATATTTGCGTTTTTCCCATATTTGCGTTTTTCCCATATTTGCGTTTTTCCCATATTTGCGTTTTTCCCATATTTGCGTTTTTCCCATATTTGCGTTTTTCCCATATTTGCGTTTTTCCCATATTTGCGTTTTTCCCATATTTGCGTTTTTCCCCTATTTGCGTTTTTCCCCTATTTGCGTTTTTCCCCTATTTGCGTTTTTCCCCTATTTGCGTTTTTCCCCTATTTGCGTTTTTCCCCTATTTGCGTTTTTCCCCTATTTGCGTTTTTCCCCTATTTGCGTTTTTCCCCTATTTGCGTTTTTCCCCTATTTGCGTTTTTCCCCTATTTGCGTTTTTCCCCTATTTGCGTTTTTCCCCTATTTGCGTTTTTCCCCTATTTGCGTTTTTCCCCTACTAGCGTATTTGCTATATGTGCGTTTTTCCCATATTTGCGTTTGTCCCATATTTGCGTTGTGGCCACATTTGCGTTGTGGCCACATTTGCGTTGTGGCCACATTTGCGTTGTGGCCACATTTGCGTTGTGGCCACATTTGCGTTGTGGCCACATCTGCGTTTTTCCCATATTAGCGTTTTTCCCATATTCCCATATTTGCGATTTTCCCATTACTTAGGAACCCATCCTACCAACCAATACCTTCTTCTACTCAAGTTGTGCCACAAAATTGTCTTCTGCCATATTTGCGATTTTCCCATAATTGCGAGATTCCAATGCTAGTAAATTTCCCATATTTGCGAATTTCAAATTTTTGAAATATTCCCATTTTTGCGATTTTCCCATCTTTCCGATTATCCCATCTTTCCGATTTTCCCATTTCTCCGATTTTCCCATTTCTCTGATTTTCCCATTTATGCGATTTTCCCATTTATGCGATTTTCCATTTTTGTGATTTTCAATTTTCTACGATTTTCCCATATTTCCGATTTTCCCATATTTGCGTTTTCTTCATTTTTGCATTTATCCCCTATTTGCGTTTTTCCCATATATGCGTTTTTCCCATATATGCGTTTTTCCCATATATGCGTTTTTCCCATATATGCGTTTTTCCCACTTTTGCGATATTCCCACTTTTGCGATTTTCCCACTTTTGCGTTTTTCCCATATTTGCGTTTTTCCCATTACTCATGAACCCATCCTACCTACCGATTCCCTCTTCTACTCAAGTTGTGCCACAAAATTCCCTTCTGCCATATTTGCGATTTTTCCATAATTACGGGATTCCAATACTAGTGATTTTCCCATACTGCGTTTTTCCCATTTTTGCGATTTTCTCATTTTTGCAACTTTCTAATTTTTGCGATTTTCCCATATTTTCGATTTTCCCATATTTTCGATTTTCCCATATTTTCGATTTTCCCATATTTTCGATTTTCCCATATATTCGATTTTCCCATTTTTGCGATTTTCTCATATTTGTGATTTTCCCATATTTTGTTTTTCCCATATTTTGTTTTCCCATATTTGTATTTTTCCCTTATTTTCCATTTTCCCATTTTTGCCATTTCACCATTTTTGCGTTTTTCCCATCACTCGTGAACCCATCCTACCAACTGATTCCTTCTACTCTTAATGTGTGACAAAATATCCTCTGCCATATTTGCGAGTTTCCAATATTAGCTATTTTCGTATATTCGCGTTTTTAACATATTTGCGTTTTTCCTATTTTATGTGCTTATCCCATATTTCCGTTTCTCCCTAATTTGCGATTTTCTTATATTTTCATTTTTCCCCTATTTTCATCTTTCCCATATTTTCATTTTTCATATATTTTCATTTCTCCCATATTTTCATTTCTCCCATATTTGCGTTTCTCCCATATTTGCGTTTCTCCCATATTTGCGTTTCTCCCATATTTGCGTTTCTCCCATATTTGCGTTTCTCCCATATTTGCGTTTCTCCCATATTTGCGTTTCTCCCATATTTGCGTTTCTCCCATATTTGCGTTTCTCCCATATTTGCGTTTCTCCCATATTTGCGTTTTTCCCATAATTGCGTTTTTCCCATAATTGCGTTTTTCCCATAATTGCGTTTTTCCCATAATTGCGTTTTTCCCATATTTGCGTTTTTCCCATTACTCATGAACCCATCCTACCTACCGATTCCCTCTTCTACTCAAGTTGTGCCACAAAATTCCCTTCTGCCATATTTGCGATTTTTCCATAATTACGAGATTCCAATACTAGTGATTTTCCCATACTGCGTTTTTCTCATTTTAGCGATTTTCTCATTTTTGCAACTTTCTAATTTTTGCGATTTTCCTATTTTTTCGATTTTCCCATATTTTCGATTTTCCCATATTTTCGATTTTCCCATATTTTCGATTTTCCCATATTTTCGATTTTCCCATTTTTGCGATCTTCTCATATTTGTGATTTTCCCATATTCTGTTTTTCCCGTATTTTGTTTTCCCATATTTGTATTTTTCCCTTATTTTCCATTTTACCATTTTTGCCATTTTACCATTTTTGCGTTTTTCCCATCACTCGTGAACCCATCCTACCAACTGATTCCTTCTACTCTTAATGTGTGACAAAGTATCCTCTGCCATATTTGCGAGTTTTCAATATTAGCGATTTTCTCATATTCGCGTTTTTAACATATTTGCGTTTTTCCTATTTTATGTGCTTATCCCATATTTCCGTTTCTCCCTAATTTGCGTTTCTCTTATATTTTCATTTTTCCCATATTTTCATTTTTCCCATATTTTCGTTTCTCCCATATTTGCGTTTCTCCCATATTTGCGTTTCTCCCATATTTGCGTTTCTCCCATATTTGCGTTTCTCCCATATTTGCGTTTTTCCCATATTTGCGTTTTTCCCATATTTGCGTTTTTCCCATATTTGTGTTTTTCCCATATTTGCGTTTTTCCCATTTTTCCGTTTTTCCCAATTTTGCGTGTTTCCCATTTTTCCGTTTTTCCCATTTTTGCGTGTTTCCCATTTTTCCGTTTTTCCCATTTTTGCGTTTTTCCCATTTTTGCGTTTTTCCCATTTTTGCGTTTTTCCCATTTTTGCGTTTTTCCCATTTTTGCGTATTTCCCATTTTTGCGTATTTCCCATTTTTGCGTATTTCCGATTTTTGCGTATTTCCCATTTTTGCGTATTTCCCATTTTTGCGTATTTCCCATTTTTGCGTTTTTCCCATTTTTGCGTTTTTCCCATTTTTGCGTTTTTCCCATACTTGCGTTTTTCCAATATATATGTTTTTCCCATATTTGCGTTTTCCCATTTTAGCGTTTTAGCTATATGTGCGTTTTTCACATTTTTGCAATTTTTTCATATTAAAGTTTTTTTTACATATTTGAGTTTTTCCCAAATTTGCGTTTTTCCCATATTTGCGTTTCTCCCATATTTGCGTTTTTCCCATATTTGCGTTTTTCCCATATTTGCGTTTTTCCCATATTTGTGTTTTTCCCATATTTGCGTTTTTCCCCTATTAGCGAATTTGCTATATGTGCGTTTTTCCCATATTTGCGTTTGTCCCATATTTGCGTTGTGGCCACATTTGCGTTGTGGCCACATTTGCGTTGTGGCCACATTTGCGTTGTGGCCACATTTGCGTTGTGGCCACATTTGCGTTGTGGCCACATTTGCGTTGTGGCCACATTTGCGTTGTGGCCACATTTGCGTTGTGGCCACATTTGCGTTGTGGCCACATTTGCGTTTTTGCCATGTTTTCGTTATTGCATACTTGCGTTTTTCCCATATTAGCGTTTTTCCCATATTAGCGTTTTTTTACATATTAGCGTTTTTCCCATATTAGCGTTTTTCCCATATTAGCGTTTTTCCCATATTCTCGTTTTTCCCATATTCTCGTTTTTCCCATATTTTCGTTTTTCCCATATTTTCGTTTTTCCCAAATTTTCGTTTTTCCCATATTTTCGTTTTTCCCATATTTTCGTTTTTCCCATATTTTCGTTTTTCCCATATTTTCGTTTTTCCCATATTTTCGTTTTTCCCATATTTTTGTTTTTCCCATATTTTCTTTTTTCCCATATTTTCGTTTTTCCCATATTTGCGTTTTTCCCATATTTGCGTTTTTCCCATATTTGCGTTTTTCCCATATTTGCGTTTTTCCCATATTTGCGTTTTTCCGATATTTGCGTTTTTCCGATATTCGCGTTTTTCCGATATTCGCGTTTTTCCGATATTCGCGTTTTTCCCATATTCGCGTTTTTCCCATATTCGCGTTTTTCCCATATTCGCGTTTTTCCCATATTCGCGTTTTTCCCATATTCGCGTTTTTCCCATATTCGCGTTTTTCCCATATTCGCGTTTTTCCCATATTCGCGTTTTTCCCATATTCGCGTTTTTCCCATATTTGCGTTTTTCCCATACTTGCGTTTTTCCCATATTTGCGTTTTTCCCATATTTGCGTTTTTCCAATATTTGCGTTTTTCCCATTTTTGCGTCGTTCCCATTTTTGCGTCGTTCCCATTTTTGCGTCGTTCCCATTTTTGCGTCGTTCCCATTTTTGCGTCGTTCCCATTTTTGCGTCGTTCCCATTTTTGCGTCGTTCCCATTTTTGCGTCGTTCCCATTTTTGCGTCGTTCCCATTTTTGCGTCGTTCCCATTTTTGCGTCGTTCCCATTTTTGCGTCGTTCCCATTTTTGCGTCGTTCCCATTTTTGCGTCGTTCCCATTTTTGCGTCGTTCCCATTTTTGCGTCGTTCCCATTTTTGCGTCGTTCCCATTTTTGCGTCGTTCCCATTTTTGCGTCGTTCCCATTTTTGCGTCGTTCCCATTTTTGCGTCGTTCCCATTTTTGCGTCGTTCCCATTTTTGCGTCGTTCCCATTTTTGCGTCGTTCCCATTTTTGCGTCGTTCCCATTTTTGCGTCGTTCCCATTTTTGCGTCGTTCCCATTTTTGCGTCGTTCCCATTTTTGCGTCGTTCCCATTTTTGCGTCGTTCCCATTTTTGCGTCGTTCCCATTTTTGCGTCGTTCCCATTTTTGCGTCGTTTCCATTGTTGCGTTGTTTCCATTGTTGCGTTGTTTCCATTGTTGCGTCGTTTCCATTGTTGCGTTGTTTCCATTGTTGCGTCGTTTCCATTTTTGCGTCGTTTCCATTTTTGCGTCGTTTCCATTTTTGCGTCGTTTCCATTGCTGCGTCGTTCCCATTGCTGCGTCGTTCCCACGTTTGCGTCGTTCCCACGTTTGCGTCGTTCCCACGTTTGCGTCGTTCCCACGTTTGCGTCGTTCCCACGTTTGCGTCGTTCCCACGTTTGCGTCGTTCCCACGTTTGTGTCGTTCCCACGTTTGCGTCGTTCCCACGTTTGCGTCGTTCCCACGTTTGCGTCGTTCCCACATTTGCGTCTTTCCCACATTTGCATCTTTCCCACATTTTAGTTTCTCTCATACTTGCATTTCTCCAATTTTTGCGTTTCTCTCATACTTGCATTTCTCCAATATTTGCGTTTTCCCCATTACTCATAAACCCATCCTAGCATCCGATTCCTTCTTCTGCTCAAATTGTGCCACAAAATTCATTTCTCCCATATTTGCGATTTTCTGATTTTCCGTTTTTTGCGTTTTTCACATTTCATTTGCTTTTCCCTTAATTACGCTTTTCCCATTTTTGCGTGTTTCCCATTTTTGCGTTTTTCCCATTTTTGCGTTTTTCCCATTTTTGAGATTTTCCCATTTTTGAGATTTTCCCATTTTTGAGATTTTCCCATTTTTGCGTCTTTCCATTTTTGCGTCTTTCCCATTTTTGCGTCTTTCCCATTTTTGCGTCTTTCCCATATTTGCCTTTTTTCGCATTACTCACGATCCATCCCACCAACCGATTCCTTCTTCTAGTCAAGTTGTGCCACAAGATTCTTTCCCCCATACTTGCGATTTTCTGATTTTCCAATTTTTGCGTTTTTCCCATTTTTGCGTTTATCCCATATTTGCTATTTTCCCATATTTACGATTTGCAATATTTGTTTTTTTCTCATATTTGCATTTTTCCCATATTTGCCTTTTTCCCACATTTGCGTTTTTCCCATATTTGTGTTTTTCCCATATTTGTGTTTTTCCCATATTTGCGTTTTTCCCACATTTGCGTTTTTCCCACATTTGCGTTTTTCCCACATTTGCGTTTTTCCCACATTTGCGTTTTTCCCACATTTGCGTTTTTCCCACATTTGCGTTTTCCCCACATTTGCGTTTTCCCCACATTTGCGTTTTCCCCACATTTGCGTTTTTCCCACATTTGCGTTTTTCCCACATTTGCGTTTTTCCCACATTTGCGTTTTTCCCACATTTGCGATATTCGTTTTTCTCCTATTTGCGTCTTTGCTATATGTGCGTTTGTCCCACATTTGCGTTGTGGCCACATTTGCGTTGTGGCCACATTTGCGTTGTGGCCACATTTGCGTTGTGGCCACATTTGCGTTGTGGCCATATTTGCGTTGTGGCCACATTTGCGTTGTGGCCACATTTGCGTTTTTGCCATGTTTTCGTTTTTCCCATATTTGCGTTTTTCCCATATTTGCGTTTTTCCCATATTTGCGTTTTTCCCATATTTGCGTTTTTCCCATATTTGCATATCTCCCATATTTGCGTTTTTGTCATATTTGCTATTTTGCCATATTTTGCGTTTTTCCCATATTTTGCGTTTTTGCCATATATGCGATTTTGCCATATTTGCGTTTTTCCCATATTTGCGTTTTTCCCATATTTGCGTTTTTCCCATATTTGCGTTTTTCCCATATTTGCGTTTTTCCCATATTTGCATTTTTCCCATATTTGCGTTTTTCCCATATTTGCGTTTTTCCCATATTTGCGTTTTTCCCATATTTGCGTTTTTCCCTTACTTGCATTATTCCCATATATGTGTTGGTTCAAATGGCTCTGAGCACTATGGGACTCAACTGCTGAGGTCATTAGTCCCCTAGAACTTAGAACTAGTTAAACCTAACTAACCTAAGGACATCACAAACATCCATGCCCGAGGCAGGATTCGAACCTGCGACCGTAGCGGTCTTGCGGTTCCAGACTGCAGCGCCTTTAACCGCACGGCCACTTCGGCCGCCATATATGTGGTGTTCCCATATTTGCGTTTTCCCATTTTAGCGTTTTTGCTATATGTGCGTTTTTCCCATATTTGCGTTTTTCCCATATTTGCGCTTTTCCCAAAATTTCGTTTTTCTCACATTTGCGTTTTTCCCATATTAGCGTACTTCCCATATTTGCGTATATCACATATTTGTGTTTTTCCCATTTGCGATTTTCCCATATTTGCTATTTTCCCATATTTGCCATTTTCCCATATTTGCCATTTTCCCATATTTGCCATTTTCCCATATTTGCAATTTTCCCATATTTGCCATTTTCCCATATTTGCCATTTTCCCATATTTGCCATTTTCCCATTACTCATGAACCCATCTTACCAACCGATTCCTTCTACTCATGTTGTGCCACTAATTTATCTTCTACTATATTTGTGAGTTTCCAATATTAGCGATTTTCCCATATTCGCGTTTTTCCCATATTCGCGGTTTGCCATATTTGCCATTTTCCCATATTTGCCATTTTGCATTATTTGCCATTTACCATATTTGTGTTTCTCCCATATTTGCGTTTTTCGCATATTTGCGTTTTTCCCATATTTGCGTTTTTCCCATATTTGCGTTTTTCCCATATTTGCGTTTTCCCCATATTTGCGTTTTTCCCATATTTGCGTTTTTCCCATATTTGCGTTTTTCCCATATTTGCGTTTTTCCCATATTTGCGTTTTTCCCATATTTGCGTTTTTCCCATAGTGCGTTTTTCCCATGTTTGCGATTTTCTCATTTTTGCACCTTTCTAATTTTTGCGATTTTCCAATATTTTCGATTTTCCCATTTTCTCGATTTTCTCATATTTGTGATTTTATTTATATTTGCGTTTTTCCCAAATTTGCGATGTTCCCAAATTTGCGATGTTCCCAAATTTGCGTTGTTCCCAAGTTTGCGATGTTCCCAAATTTGCAATGTTCCCAAATTTGCAATGTTCTCAAATTTGCAATGATCCCAAATTTGCAATGTTCTCAAATTTGCAATGATCCCAAATTTGCAATGTTCCCAAATTTGCAATGTTCCCAAATTTGCAATGTTCCTAAATTTGCAATGTCCCCAAATTTGCAATGTCCCCAAATTTGCAATGTCCCCAAATTTGCAATGTTCCCAAATTTGCAATGTTCCCAAATTTGCAATGTTCCCAAATTTGCAATGTTCCCAAATTTGCAATGTTCCCAAATTTGCGATGTTCCCAAATTTGCCATTTTTTCAAATTTGCCATTTTCCCATATTTGCCATTTTCCCATATTTGCCATTTTCCCATATTTGCCATTTTCCCATATTTGCCTTTTGCCATATTTGCCATTTTCCCATATTTGCCATTTTCCCACATTTGCCATTTTCCCACATTTGCCATTTTCCCACATTTGCCATTTTCCCGCATTTGCCATTTTCCCACATTTGCCATTTTCCCACATTTGCCATTTTCCCACATTTGCCATTTTCCCATATTTGCCATTTTCCCATATTTGCCATTTTCCCATATTTGCCATTTTCCCATATTTGCCATTTTCCCATATTTGCCATGTAGCCATTACTAATGAACCTATCTTTCCAACCGATTTCTTCTAGTCATGTTGTGCCATAAAATTCTCTTCTGCTATATTTGCGAGTTTCCAATTTTAGCGATATTCCCATATCTGCGTTTTTCCCATATCTGCGTTTTTCCCATATCTGCATTTTTCCCATATCTGCGTTTTTCCCATATCTGCGTTTTTCCCATATCTGCGTTTTTCCCATATCTGCGTTTTTCCCATATTTGCGTTTTTGCCATATTTGCGTTTTTGCCATATTTGCGTTTTTGCCATATTTGCGTTTTTGCCATATTTGCGTTAACCCCATATTTGCGTTAACCCCATATTTGCGTTAATCCCATATTTGCGTTAATCCCATATTTGCGTTTTTCCCATATTTGCGTTTTTCCCATATTTGCGTTTTTCCCATATTTGCGTTTTTCCCATATTTGCGTTTTTCCCATATTTGCGTTTTTCCCATATTTGCGTTTTTCCCATACTCGCGTTTCTTCCATGTTTCAATTATCCCATATTTGCGTTTTTCTCATATTAGCGTTTTTCCCATACTTGCGTTTTTCCAATATATATGCTTTTCCCATATTTGCGTTTTTCACGTTTTTGCAATTTTCCCATATTAAAGTTTTTTTTACATATTTAAGTTTTTCCCAAATTTGCGTTTTTCCCATATTTGCGTTTTTCCCATATTTGCGTTTTTCCCATATTTGCGTTTTTCCCAAATTAGCGTTTTTCCCATATTAGCGTTTTTCCCATATTCGCATATTTGCGTTTTTCCCATTACTTATGAACCCATCCTACCAACCAATACCTTCTTCTACTCAAGTTGTGCCACAAAATTGTCTTCTGCCATATTTGCGATCTTCCCATAATTGCGAGATTCCAATACTAGTGATTTTCCCTTATTTGCGTTTTTACCATTTTTGCGCTTTTCCCATTATTCATGAACAAATCCCACAAACTGATTCCTTCTTCTACACAAGTAGTGCCACAAAATTCTCTTCTGCCATATTTGCGATTTACCCATAATTGCGAGATTCCAATGCTAGTAAATTTCCCATATTTGCGAATTTCAAATTTTTGCAATATTCCCATTTTTGCGATTTTCCCATCTTTCCGATTATCCCATCTTTCCGATTTTCCCATTTCTGCGATTTTCCCATTTATGCGATTTTCCCATTTATGTGATTTTCCATTTTTGTGATTTTCAATTTTTTACGATTTTCCCATATTTCCGATTTTCCCATATTTGCGTTTTCTTCATTTTTGCATTTATCCCCTATTTGCGTTTTTCCCATATATGCGCTTTTCCCATATATGCGCTTTTCCCATATTTGCGTTTTTTTCCATATTTCCTTTTCTCCCATATTTGCGTTTTTTCCATATTTCCTTTTCTCCCATATTTGCGTTTTTTCCATATTTCCTTTTCTCCCATATTTGCGGTTTTCCCATATTTGTGCTTTTCCCATATTTGTGCTTTTCCCATATTTGTGCTTTTCCCATATTTGTGCTTTTCCCATATTTGTGCTTTTCCCATATTTGTGCTTTTCCCATATTTGTGCTTTTCCCATATTTGTGCTTTTCCCATATTTGTGCTTTTCCCATATTTGTGCTTTTCCCATATTTGTGCTTTTCCCATATTTGTGCTTTTCCCATATTTGTGCTTTTCCCATATTTGTGCTTTTCCCATATATGCGTTTTTCCCATAAATGCGTATTTCCCATATATGCGTTTTTCCCATATATGCGTTTTTCCCACATATGCGTTTTTCCCACATATGCGTTTTTCCCACATTTGCGTTTTTCCCACATTTGCGTTTTTTCCACATTTGCGTTTTTCCCACATTTGCGTTCTTCCCACATTTGCGTTCTTCCCACATTTGCGTTCTTCCCACATTTGCGTTCTTCCCACATTTGCGTTCTTCCCACATTTGCGTTCTTCCCACATTTGCGTTTTTACCACATTTGCGTTTTTACCACATTTGCGTTTTTACCACATTTGCGTTTTTACCACATTTGCGTTTTTACCACATTTGCGTTTTTACCACATTTGCGTTTTTACCACATTTGCGTTTTTACCACATTTGCGTTTTTACCACATTTGCGTTTTTACCACATTTGCGTTTTTACCACATTTGCGTTATTACCACATTTTCGTTTTTACCACATTTTCGTTTTTACCACATTTTCGTTTTTACCACATTTTCGTTTTTACCACATTTTCGTTTTTACCACATTTTCGTTTTTACCACATTTTCGTTTTTACCACATTTTCGTTTTTCCCACATTTGCGATTTTCCCACATTTGCGATTTTCCCACATTTGCGATTTTCCCACATTTGGCATTTTCCCACTTTTGCGATTTTCCCACTTTTGCGATTTTCCCACTTTTGCGATTTTCCCACTTTTGCGATTTTCCCACTTTTGCGATTTTCGCACTTTTGCGATTTTCCCACTTTTGCGATTTTCCCACTTTTGCGATTTTCCCACTTTTGCGATTTTCCCACTTTTGCGATTTTCCCACTTTTGCGATTTTCCCACTTTTGCGATTTTCCCACTTTTGCGATTTTCCCACTTTTGCGATTTTCCCACTTTTGCGATTTTCCCACTTTTGCGATTTTCCCACTTTTGCGATTTTCCCACTTTTGCGATTTTCCCACTTTTGCGATTTTCCCACTTTTGCGATTTTCCCACTTTTGCGATTTTCCCACTTTTGCGATTTTCCCACTTGTGCGATTTTCCCACTTGTGCGATTTTCCCACTTGTGCGATTTTCCCACTTGTGCGATTTTCCCATTTGTGCGATTTTCCCATTTGTGCGATTTTCCCATTTGTGCGATTTTCCCATTTGTGCGATTTTCCCATTTGTGCGTTATTCCCATATTTGCGTTATTCCCATATTTGCGTTTTTCCCATTACTCATGGAGCCATCCTACCTACCGATTCCCTCTTCTACTCAAGTTGTGCCACAAAATTCCCTTCTGCCATATTTGCGATTTTTCCATAATTACGGGATTCCAATACTAGTGATTTTCCCATACTGCGTTTTTCCCATTTTTGCCATTTTCTCATTTTTGCAACTTTCTAATTTTTGCGATTTTCCCATATTTTCGATTTTCCCATATTTTCGATTTTCCCATATTTTCGATTTTCCCATATTTTCGATTTTCCCATATTTTCGATTTTCCCATATTTTCGATTTTCCCATATTTTCGATTTTCCCATATTTTCGATTTTCCCATATTTTCGATTTTCCCATATTTTCGATTTTCCCATATTTTCGATTTTCCCATATTTTCGATTTTCCCATATTTTCGATTTTCCCATATTTTCGATTTTCCCATATTTTCGATTTTCCCATTTTTGCGATTTTCTCATATTTGTGATTTTCACATATTTTGTTTTTCCCATATTTTGTTTTTCCCATATTTCGTTTTCCTATATTTGTATTTTTCCCTTATTTTCCATTTTCCCATTTTTGCCATTTCACCATTTTTGCGTTTTTCCCATCACTCGTGAACCCATCCTACCAACTGATTCCTTCTACTCTTATTGTGTGACAAAATATCCTCTGCCATATTTGCGAGTTTCCAATATTAGCGATTTTCGTATATTCGCGTTTTTAACATATTTTCGTTTTTCCTATTTTATGTGCTTATCCCATATTTCCGTTTCTCCCTAATTTGCGTTTTTCTTATATTTTCATTTTTCCCATATTTTCATTTTTCCCTTATTTTCATTTTTCCCATATTTTCATTTTTCCCATATTTTCATTTTTCCCATATTTGCGTTTCTCCTATATTTGCGTTTTTCCCATATTTGCGTTTTTCCCATATTTGCGTTTTTCTCATTTTTGCGTTTTTCCCATTTTTGCGTTTTTCCCATTTTTGCGTTTTTCCCATTTTTGCGTTTTCCCATTTTTGCGTTTTTCCCATTTTTGCGTTTTTCCCATTTTTGCGTTTTTCCCATTTTTGCGTTTTTCCCATTTTTGCGTTTTTCCCATTTTTGCGTTTTTCCCATTTTTGCGTTTTTCCCATTTTTGCGTTTTTCCCATTTTTGCGTTTTTCCCATTTTTGCGATTTTCCCATATTTGCGTTTTTCCCATATTTGCGTTTTTCCCATACTCGCGTTTCTTCCATGTTTCAACTATCCCATATTTGCGTTTTTCTCATATTAGCGTTTTTCCCATACTTGCGTTTTTCCAATATATATGCTTTTCCCATATTTGCGTTTTTCACGTTTTTGCAATTTTCCCATATTAAAGTTTTTTTTACATATTTGAGTTTTTCCCAAATTTGCGTTTTTCCCATAATAGCGTATTTGCCATATTTGCGTTTTTCCCATATTTGCGTTTTTCCCATATTTGCGTTTTTCCCATATTTGCGATTTTCCCATATTTGCGTTTTTCCCATATTTGCGTTTTTCCCATATTTGCGTTTTTCCCCTATTTGCGTTTTTCCCCTATTAGCGTATTTGCTATATGTGCGCTTTTCCCATATTTGCGTTTGTCCCATATTTGTGTTGTGGCCACATTTGCGTTGTGGCCACATTTGCGTTGTGGCCACATTTGCGTTGTGGCCACATTTGCGTTGTGGCCACATTTGCGTTGTGGCCACATTTGCGTTGTGGCCACATTTGCGTTGTGGCCACATTTGCGTTGTGGTCACATTTGCGTTGTGGCGACATTTGCGTTGTGGTCACATCTGCGTTTTTGCCATGTTTTCGTCATTGCATACTTGCGTTTTTCCCATATTAGCGTTTTTCCCATATTAGCGTTTTTCCCATATTAGCGTTTTTCCCATATTAGCGTTTTTCCCATATTAGCGTTTTTCCCATATTAGCGTTTTTCCCATATTAGCGTTTTTCCCATATTAGCGTTTTTCCCATATTAGCGTTTTTCCCATATTAGCGTTTTTCCCATATTAGCGTTTTTCCCATATTAGCGTTTTTCCCATATTAGCGTTTTTCCCATATTAGCGTTTTTCCCATATTAGCGTTTTTCCCATATTAGCGTTTTTCCGATATTAGCGTTTTTCCCATATTAGCGTTTTTCCCATATTCGCATATTTGCGATTTTCCCATATTAGCGTTTTTCCCATATTCGTATATTTGCGATTTTCCCATTACTTATGAACCCATCCTACCAACCAATACCTTCTTCTACTCAAGTTGTGCCACAAAATTGTCTTCTGCCATATTTGCGATCTTCCCATAATTGCGAGATTCCAATACTAGTGATTTTCCCTTATTTGCGTTTTTACCATTTTTGCGCTTTTCCCATTATTCATGAACAAGTCCCACAAACTGATTCCTTCTTCTACTCAAGTAGTGCCACAAAATTCTCTTCTGCCATATTTGCGATCTTCCCATAATTGCGAGATTCCAATGCTAGTAAATTTCCCATATTTGCGAATTTCAAATTTTTGCAATATTCCCACTTTTGCGATTTTCCCACTTTTGCGATTTTCCCATTTTCCTAATTGTGCGATTTTCCCATTTGTGCGTTTTTCCCATATTTGCGTTTTTCCCATTACTCATGGACCCATCCTACCTACCGATTCCCTCTTCTACTCAAGTTGTGCCACAAAATTCCCTTCTGCCATATTTGCGATTTTTCCATAATTACG
>NW_025728692.1:7500-10000 GCF_021461385.2 Schistocerca piceifrons
GTTGTACCTTAACCTAACCTATGTTGTACCTTAACCTAACCTATGTTGTACCTTAACCTAACCTATGTTGTACCTTAACCTAACCTATGTTGTACCTTAACCTAACCTATGTTGTACCTTAACCTAACCTATGTTGTACCTTAACCTAACCTATGTTGTACCTTAACCTAACCTATGTTGTACCTTAACCTAACCTATGTTGTACCTTAACCTAACCTATGTTGTACCTTAACCTAACCTATGTTGTACCTTAACCTAACCCATGTTGTACCTTAACCTAACCCATGTTGTACCTTAACCTAACCCATGTTGTACCTTAACCTAACCCATGTTGTACCTTAACCTAACCCATGTTGTACCTTAACCTAACCCATGTTGTACCTTAACCTAACCCATGTTGTACCTTAACCTAACCCATGTTGTACCTTAACCTAACCCATGTTGTACCTTAACCTAACCCATGTTGTACCTTAACCTAACCCATGTTGTGCCTTAACCTAACCCATGTTGTGCCTTAACCTAACCCATGTTGTGCCTTAACCTAACCCATGTTGTGCCTTAACCTAACCCATGTTGTGCCTTAACCTAACCCACGTTGTGCCTTAACCTAACCCACGTTGTGCCTTAACCTAACCCACGTTGTGCCTTAACCTAACCCACGTTGTGCCTTAACCTAACCCATGTTGTGCCTTAACCTAACCCATGTTGTGCCTTAACCTAACCCATGTTGTGCCTTAACCTAACCCATGTTGTGCCTTAACCTAACCCATGTTGTGCCTTAACCTAACCCATGTTGTGCCTTAACCTAACCCATGTTGTGCCTTAACCTAACCCACGTTGTGCCTTAACCTAACCCACGTTGTGCCTTAACCTAACCCACGTTGTGCCTTAACCTAACCCACGTTGTGCCTTAACCTAACCCATGTTGTGCCTTAACCTAACCCATGTTGTGCCTTAACCTAACCCATGTTGTGCCTTAACCTAACCCACGTTGTGCCTTAACCTAACCCACGTTGTGCCTTAACCTAACCCACGTTGTGCCTTAACCTAACCCACGTTGTGCCTTAACCTAACCCACGTTGTGCCTTAACCTAACCCACGTTGTCCCCTAAAGTAACCCACGTTGTCCCCTAACGTAACCCACGTTGTCCCCTAACGTAACCCATGTTGTCGCCTAAACCTGCTCTGTAATTGTTATACGACTCGTTCAATTAGTGTAGTGTTGCCCACCCGCAACCCTCGCAATATAGTTCGCTACTCGCACTGCCCGCTCCCCTGTGTATCGCTTCATGTTAAACACCTTGCAAGTCTTGCTGACTTTCCACATGCTCCTGCTGTACACTGTAATGTGGATGGCAGCAGGACGTACATGCCGCCCCTCCCCACGTCCCCACCTTGCCCCCCTGCCTTCGCAAGCTGGTTGGTGAGAAGTTTGCATGTTCAATGCCCTTCGCATGCGACGTACTCAGGCTACGTTGTGGTGCGGCCTGTGTCAACCGTCCGCTAATGTCGTACGCGTAAACCACAATCTGTACTGCACATTCGTCCTTATGTACCGAATGATACATCGTGGCACATGTGTGACCGTACAACGACTGCGCCCAAAAACGGCGGACCATACAGTGCAAATATTGTGCACGCAGCTACGTGTCGTCTCCCTATGAGAGCTGGATTGCAGTGTGGTACGCCATAGAGACGTGTGGGAGGAACGGACGCCGTGGATGGCGATCAGCATGAGCTGTCTGTTGATGTATTCGGACCTAGTCGTCTCTCCTCACACACCGTGATGGCATGGTGCACCGCGTTCCATATCTGCGACATGCTACAGAGGCCGGTTGACAGTCGTTCGAGCAATGGACATCGCATACGTACGGGGGCCACCTTCCACGTATTGTCTAGGCGTGCACATTTTGTTGCGTGTATGTGGGCAGACGTAGTGTGGCGTGACACCTGACACAGGCATGCAATAATCGTTGAAGTTGCAAATGGCGATGGACGCCTGCGTTTTCTGGTGAAGTTACGCAAATGAACAAATGGTAACCTGTTGTGGTGCGGTTGTTCTCGCTAGGGGTGAATCGGTGATGGCGACGATAGGTTGAGGTACGAACCGGTTGTTCCAGCGATACCCACCATGCCGACGAAACTGAACGGCATCTGGGTGTGAAGCGATACGCGGCGGTGGCTGGGTGGGACCGTCCCCGGCCGGTGAGGGGGCGCCTCCCGGCGTGCTGGCCGCGCGGTGCGTGGGCGCACGCGCTACAGCCGGCTGGTGGGGGCGGCCAGTGGCAGGCGCGCCGGCCGACGGACGCGGCAGGCGTCGCAGCTGCGCGCCGGCGCACCCTGCGCGCGGCGCCGTGCGGCCAAAGTAGGTCCTCGCGGGCCCGGTGCGAAGCGCGGTGGACATCTTCAGTGTGCTGGTCCGATTGAGGACTGTGTGCGTTGAGGATGCGCCGCCGCCCGGCGCTCGGCGCCGCGACGCCGTCTGCTGCTCGGTCGCCCC
>NW_025728692.1:20000-25000 GCF_021461385.2 Schistocerca piceifrons
CTTAACCTAACCCATGTTGTGCCTTAACCTAACCCATGTTGTGCCTTAACCTAACCCATGTTGTGCCTTAACCTAACCCATGTTGTGCCTTAACCTAACCCACGTTGTGCCTTAACCTAACCCACGTTGTGCCTTAACCTAACCCACGTTGTGCCTTAACCTAACCCATGTTGTGCCTTAACCTAACCCATGTTGTGCCTTAACCTAACCCATGTTGTGCCTTAACCTAACCCATGTTGTGCCTTAACCTAACCCACGTTGTGCCTTAACCTAACCCACGTTGTGCCTTAACCTAACCCACGTTGTGCCTTAACCTAACCCACGTTGTGCCTTAACCTAACCCACGTTGTGCCTTAACCTAACCCACGTTGTGCCTTAACCTAACCCACGTTGTCCCCTAAAGTAACCCACGTTGTCCCCTAACGTAACCCACGTTGTCCCCTAACGTAACCCATGTTGTCGCCTAAACCTGCTCTGTAATTGTTATACGACTCGTTCAATTAGTGTAGTGTTGCCCACCCGCAACCCTCGCAATATAGTTCGCTACTCGCACTGCCCGCTCCCCTGTGTATCGCTTCATGTTAAACACCTTGCAAGTCTTGCTGACTTTCCACATGCTCCTGCTGTACACTGTAATGTGGATGGCAGCAGGACGTACATGCCGCCCCTCCCCACGTCCCCACCTTGCCCCCCTGCCTTCGCAAGCTGGTTGGTGAGAAGTTTGCATGTTCAATGCCCTTCGCATGCGACGTACTCAGGCTACGTTGTGGTGCGGCCTGTGTCAACCGTCCGCTAATGTCGTACGCGTAAACCACAATCTGTACTGCACATTCGTCCTTATGTACCGAATGATACATCGTGGCACATGTGTGACCGTACAACGACTGCGCCCAAAAACGGCGGACCATACAGTGCAAATATTGTGCACGCAGCTACGTGTCGTCTCCCTATGAGAGCTGGATTGCAGTGTGGTACGCCATAGAGACGTGTGGGAGGAACGGACGCCGTGGATGGCGATCAGCATGAGCTGTCTGTTGATGTATTCGGACCTAGTCGTCTCTCCTCACACACCGTGATGGCATGGTGCACCGCGTTCCATATCTGCGACATGCTACAGAGGCCGGTTGACAGTCGTTCGAGCAATGGACATCGCATACGTACGGGGGCCACCTTCCACGTATTGTCTAGGCGTGCACATTTTGTTGCGTGTATGTGGGCAGACGTAGTGTGGCGTGACACCTGACACAGGCATGCAATAATCGTTGAAGTTGCAAATGGCGATGGACGCCTGCGTTTTCTGGTGAAGTTACGCAAATGAACAAATGGTAACCTGTTGTGGTGCGGTTGTTCTCGCTAGGGGTGAATCGGTGATGGCGACGATAGGTTGAGGTACGAACCGGTTGTTCCAGCGATACCCACCATGCCGACGAAACTGAACGGCATCTGGGTGTGAAGCGATACGCGGCGGTGGCTGGGTGGGACCGTCCCCGGCCGGTGAGGGGGCGCCTCCCGGCGTGCTGGCCGCGCGGTGCGTGGGCGCACGCGCTACAGCCGGCTGGTGGGGGCGGCCAGTGGCAGGCGCGCCGGCCGACGGACGCGGCAGGCGTCGCAGCTGCGCGCCGGCGCACCCTGCGCGCGGCGCCGTGCGGCCAAAGTAGGTCCTCGCGGGCCCGGTGCGAAGCGCGGTGGACATCTTCAGTGTGCTGGTCCGATTGAGGACTGTGTGCGTTGAGGATGCGCCGCCGCCCGGCGCTCGGCGCCGCGACGCCGTCTGCTGCTCGGTCGCCCCAGCGGTTCTCGCTGGTGGTTTGTATCGCAGCTGTGCGGATGTGTTGGCGCGTGCGCTGTGCTGGGAGAGTTCGCTTCGGCACCCAAGTGGGGCTTTTGTCCTTCTGTGGCGCTGGCGTTGGAGCTGCCGGTCACCGTAGGTGGCGCGTGTTGTCTCCCGCCGGCAATGCCACGACAGCACGCTCCCGGGCCTCTGTCGGCAGCGGCAAGCTCAGTTGGGAGCACGGGTGGTCGCACCGAAAGCGTCTACTCGCCTAACTCCGGGCGATTGCGCCTCTCTCGAACCCGACCAAGTACTTGGGACGGCGCTGCGCGCCGCCGGGACCTGAGAGGGTTTCGAGGTGTATTGTGCAGGGGAGCTCAGCCTCCTCCTGTTTGCAGAATGATTGAGCGGACGCTTGCGTGTTCGCGCGGGCCCCCGGGACACACTCCCGGGCGGCCGGCTGCTCAGCTCTAGTTGACGCAGCTCCCTGGTTGATCCTGCCAGTAGTCATATGCTTGTCTCAAAGATTAAGCCATGCATGTCTCAGTACAAGCCGCATTAAGGTGAAACCGCGAATGGCTCATTAAATCAGTTATGGTTCCTTAGATCGTACCCACGTTACTTGGATAACTGTGGTAATTCTAGAGCTAATACATGCAAACAGAGTCCCGACCAGAGATGGAAGGGACGCTTTTATTAGATCAAAACCAATCGGTCGGCTCGTCCGGTCCGTTTGCCTTGGTGACTCTGAATAACTTTGGGCTGATCGCACGGTCCTCGTACCGGCGACGCATCTTTCAAATGTCTGCCTTATCAACTGTCGATGGTAGGTTCTGCGCCTACCATGGTTGTAACGGGTAACGGGGAATCAGGGTTCGATTCCGGAGAGGGAGCCTGAGAAACGGCTACCACATCCAAGGAAGGCAGCAGGCGCGCAAATTACCCACTCCCGGCACGGGGAGGTAGTGACGAAAAATAACGATACGGGACTCATCCGAGGCCCCGTAATCGGAATGAGTACACTTTAAATCCTTTAACGAGTATCTATTGGAGGGCAAGTCTGGTGCCAGCAGCCGCGGTAATTCCAGCTCCAATAGCGTATATTAAAGTTGTTGCGGTTAAAAAGCTCGTAGTTGGATTTGTGTCCCACGCTGTTGGTTCACCGCCCGTCGGTGTTTAACTGGCATGTATCGTGGGACGTCCTGCCGGTGGGGCGAGCCGAAGGCGTGCGACCGCCTCGTGCGTGCTCGTGCGTCCCGAGGCGGACCCCGTTGAAATCCTACCAGGGTGCTCTTTATTGAGTGTCTCGGTGGGCCGGCACGTTTACTTTGAACAAATTAGAGTGCTTAAAGCAGGCAAGCCCGCCTGAATACTGTGTGCATGGAATAATGGAATAGGACCTCGGTTCTATTTTGTTGGTTTTCGGAACCCGAGGTAATGATTAATAGGGACAGGCGGGGGCATTCGTATTGCGACGTTAGAGGTGAAATTCTTGGATCGTCGCAAGACGAACAGAAGCGAAAGCATTTGCCAAGTATGTTTTCATTAATCAAGAACGAAAGTTAGAGGTTCGAAGGCGATCAGATACCGCCCTAGTTCTAACCATAAACGATGCCAGCCAGCGATCCGCCGCAGTTCCTCCGATGACTCGGCGGGCAGCCTCCGGGAAACCAAAGCTTTTGGGTTCCGGGGGAAGTATGGTTGCAAAGCTGAAACTTAAAGGAATTGACGGAAGGGCACCACCAGGAGTGGAGCCTGCGGCTTAATTTGACTCAACACGGGAAACCTCACCAGGCCCGGACACCGGAAGGATTGACAGATTGATAGCTCTTTCTTGATTCGGTGGGTGGTGGTGCATGGCCGTTCTTAGTTGGTGGAGCGATTTGTCTGGTTAATTCCGATAACGAACGAGACTCTAGCCTGCTAACTAGTCGCGTGACATCCTTCGTGCTGTCAGCGATTACTTTTCTTCTTAGAGGGACAGGCGGCTTCTAGCCGCACGAGATTGAGCAATAACAGGTCTGTGATGCCCTTAGATGTTCTGGGCCGCACGCGCGCTACACTGAAGGAATCAGCGTGTCTTCCTAGGCCGAAAGGTCGGGGTAACCCGCTGAACCTCCTTCGTGCTAGGGATTGGGGCTTGCAATTGTTCCCCATGAACGAGGAATTCCCAGTAAGCGCGAGTCATAAGCTCGCGTTGATTACGTCCCTGCCCTTTGTACACACCGCCCGTCGCTACTACCGATTGAATGATTTAGTGAGGTCTTCGGACTGGTACGCGGCATTGACTCTGTCGTTGCCGATGCTACCGGAAAGATGACCAAACTTGATCATTTAGAGGAAGTAAAAGTCGTAACAAGGTTTCCGTAGGTGAACCTGCGGAAGGATCATTACCGACTAGACTGCATGTCTTTCGATGTGCGTGTCGTGTCGCGCAACACGCTACCTGTACGGCTCGCCGTAGCCGTGCGCCGCGTGCGGAACCACGCGTGCCTCTCAAAACTAGCGGCAATGTTGTGTGGTACGAGCGCTGAAGCGCTGGAGCGGCTGGCCTGCGGCACCTGGCGCCTGGCGCCGGTTTTGAATGACTTTCGCCCGAGTGCCTGTCCGCTCCGGTGTGGAGCCGTACGACGCCCGTCGGCCGTGAGGCCGTTGGACACAGAACGCTGGAACAGGGGCCGCCACACGCCTCACTCCCGCCTATGCGACCGTCTCGAAAGAGACGGCGGAAACTGAGAAAAGATCACCCAGGACGGTGGATCACTCGGCTCGTGGGTCGATGAAGAACGCAGCAAATTGCGCGTCGACATGTGAACTGCAGGACACATGAACATCGACGTTTCGAACGCACATTGCGGTCCATGGATTCCGTTCCCGGGCCACGTCTGGCTGAGGGTCGGCTACGTATACTGAAGCGCGCGGCGTTTGCCCCGCTTCGCAGACCTGGGAGTGTCGCGGCCGCCTGTGGGGCCGGCCGCGTCTCCTCAAACGTGCGATGCGCGCCCGTCGCCTGGCGGTTCGCATACCGGTACTTTCTCGGTAGCGTGCACAGCCGGCTGGCGGTGTGGCGTGCGACACCTCGTACAACGACCTCAGAGCAGGCGAGACTACCCGCTGAATTTAAGCATATTACTAAGCGGAGGAAAAGAAACTAACAAGGATTCCCCCAGTAGCGGCGAGCGAACAGGGAAGAGTCCAGCACCGAACCCCGCAGGCTGCCGCCTGTCGT
>NW_025728693.1:0-41983 GCF_021461385.2 Schistocerca piceifrons
GACTGCCTACACCACGCTTGTCCGTCCTCTTTTAGAATACTGCTGCTGGGGTGTGGGATACTTACCAGATAAGATTGACAGAGCACATCGAAAAAGTTCAAAGAAGGGCAGGACGTTTTGTGTTATTGCGAAATAGGATGAGAGAGGGACTCATTGAAATGATACTGGATTTGGGATGGACATCATTAAAACAAATGAGTTTTTCGTTGTAGAGCAATCATCTCATGAAATACCAATCACCAACTTTCTTCTCCGAATGCGAAAATATTTTGTCGATGCCGACCTACACAGGGAGAAACGATCACTATGATAAAATAAGGGAAATCGGAGCTCGTATGGAAAGATATAGGTGTTCGTTGTTTCCGTGCGCTATACTAAATTGGAATAATAGAGAATTGCGAAGGTGGTTCGATGAACTCTCTGCCAGACACTTAAATGTGGTTTGCAGCGTGTCCATGTATATGTAGATGTAACAACTTGCATAAAAAATCTGCTTCCCCCAAAAAATCTTTGATGTTTCTTTGACGGATTGGGAGAAGGCGGTGCAAAATGAAAACTCCGCACCGGCTGCCAAACTCCCTACACCATTGGATCGAAGTCGAATTGAAGAAAACTGGCAGATGATCACAATTCGGAAAGGCACTGTTGCGGAGATACGCTCATAAAACGACATCCAACAGTGACGAGTGCGCGAAATTGTGTATATTTAACCTGTCTTGCGAGTGCATTTACTTATTGATTTATTTGCGTTTTACCTATCAAAGTTAGGTAAATTTCAAATTTCCATTCGCGGCTAATTATTTTGGTGCTACCCTGGTCTGTTATCTTACACTCAGCAGTACTTTTAATGTTTACAGAGTCTCTAGACCTGTGACTGAATAAGACTACAAATCTCTAATGCAAGTGTACGGTTTGCAGAAAAATTAGGAGCGAGTCTGTACTAGATAATGCATTGAATGGTGACTACTGTGAATTTCGAGGACTGGAGCAGGGGTCTACAGACCTTCATTCACTTTTTATTACACAGTTTTTATCGACCATTAAATTTAACAATTTGCTCAATAATTAAATATCTTCAGCAAAAGGTCATCAAACTGTTTTACAGTATTAATAAATAGGAACAGAGATTTTGCGTGTAAGTTAGGAAACAATCAGTTAACATGGGAGACACTTAAGCCCTAATGATAACAATCCCAATTATAATTATTATATTAATTTAATCATCGCTAATAACCTGCCCCCCCCCCCCCCCCCCCCCCCAATGAAAAACGGACCTTGCCATTGGCAGGGAGGCTTGCGTGCCTCAGTGATACAGATAGGCATACAGTAGGTGAAACCACAATGGAGGGGTATCTGTTGAGACCGCCAGATGAACGTGTGCTCATGAAGAGGGGCGGCAGCCTTTCAGTAGTTGCAGGGGCAAACAGTCTTTATGATTGACTGATCTGGTCTTGTAACATCAACCAAAACGGCCTTTGCTGTGCTCAGTACTGTGAATGGCTGAAAGCAAGTGGAATCTACAGTAGTAATTATTCCCGAGGGCGTGTAGCTTTGAATAACCATAGGTTAAGTGATGATGGCATCCTTTTGGGTAAAATATTCCAGAGGTAAAATAGTCCCCCAATCAGATCTCTGGGCAGGGAGAATTCAGGAGAAACAAAACTGGCGTTCTACATATCGGAGCATGAAATTTCAGATCTCCTAATTGGACAGATAGGTTAGAAAACTTAAAAGAGAAATATAGTTAGATATAGTGGGAATTAGTGAAGTTCGGTTGCAGGAGCAACAAGACTTTTAGTCAGGCGAATACAGGGTTATAAATACAAAATCAAATAGGGGTAATGCAGGAGTAGGTTTAATAATGAATAAAAAAATAGGAGTGCGGGTACGCTACTACCAACAGCATAGTGAACGCATTATTGTGGCCACGATAGACACGAAGCCCATGCCTACTACAGTAGTACAGTTTATATGCCAACTAGCTCTGCAGATGACGAAGAAATTGATGAAATGTATGATGAGATAAAAGAAATTATTCAGGTAGTGAAGGGGACGAAAATTTAATAGTCATGCGTGACTGGAATTCGAGAGTAGGAAAATGGAGAGAAGGAAATATAGTGGGTGATATGGAATGGGGAAAGAAATGAAAGAGGAAGCCATCTGGTAGAATTTTGCACAGAGCATAACTTAATCATAGCTAACACTTGGTTCAAGAATCATAAAAGAAGGTTTGTATACATGGAAGAATCCTGGAGATACTAGAAGGTATCAGATAGATTATATAATGGTAAGACAGAGATTTAGGAACCAGGTTTTAAATTGTAAGACATTTCCAGGGCAGATGTGGACTCTGACCACAATCTATTGGTTATGAACTGTAGATTAAAATTGAAGAAATTGCAAAAAGGTGGGAATTTAAGGAGATGGGGCCTGATAAACTGACTAAACTAGAGGTTGTACAGAGTTTCAGGAACAGCATAAGGGAACAATTGACAGGAATGGGGGAAAGAAATACATTAGAAGACGAATGGGTAGCTTTGAGGATGAAGTAGTGAAGGCAGCAGAGGATCAAGTAGGTAAAAAGACCAGGGAAAGTAGAAATACTTGGGTAACACAAGAGACACCGAATTTAATCGCTAAAAGGAGAAAATATAAAAAAATGTAATACATGAAGCAGGCGAAAGGGAATACAAACGTCTAAAAAATGGGACCAGTAGGAAGTGCAAAATGAGTAAGAAGGAATGGATAGAGGACAAATGTAAGGATATAGAAGCATAAATCAGTAGAGATATGATAAACACTGCCTACAGGCAAATTAAAGAGGCCTTTGGAGGAAAGAGAACCACCTGGTTGAATATTAAGAGCTCAGATGGAAAACCAGTCCAAGAAGGAAAAAAAGGAAGGTGGAAGGAGTATATAGATGGTCATACAAGGGAGAGGTACTTGAGAGCAAAGGAAGAGGATGTAGAGGAAGATGAGAAGGGAGATATGATACTGCGTGAAAAATTTGGCGAATCATATTGATTAAGTCTTGATTTAAATCGAAACAAAGCCCCGAGAGCAGACAACATACTGTTAGAGCTACTGATGGCCTTGAGGGAGCCAGCCACGACAAAACTCTTCCATCTGGTGAGCAAGATGTATGAGACACACGAAATACCCTCAGACCCAAGAAAATATAATGGTAGCAATTCCAAAGAAAGCAGGTGCCGACAGGTGCGAAAATTACAGAACTGTTTGTTGTTATGGTCTTCAGTCCTGAGACTGGTTTGATGCAGCTCTCCATGCTACTCTATCCTGTGCAAGCTTTTTCATCTCCCAGTTCCTACTGTAACCTACATTCTTCTGAATCTGCTTAGTGTATTCATCTCTTGGTCTCCCTGTACGATTTTTATCCTCCAGGCTGCCCTCCAATACTAAATTGGTGATCCCTTGATGCCTCAGAACATGTCCTACCAACCGATCCCTTCTTCTGGCCAAGTTGTGCCACAAACTTCTCTTCTCCCCAATCCTATTCAATACTCCCTCATTAGTTATGTGATCTACCCATCTAATCTTCAGCATTCTTCTGTAGCGCCACATTTCGAAAGCTTCTATTCTCTTCTTGTCCAAACTATTTATCGTCCATGTTTCACTTCCATACATGGCTACACTCCATACAAATACTTTCAGAAATGACTTCCTGACACTTAAATCTATACTCGATGTTAACAAATTTCTCTTCTTCAGAAACACTTTCCTTGCCATTGCCAGTCTAACATTTTATATCCTCTATACTTCGACCATCATCAGTTATTTTGCTCCCCAAATAGCAAAACTCCTTTACTACTTTAAGTGTTCTCATTTCCTAATCTAATTCCTTCAGCATCACCGACTTAATTAGACTACATTCCATTCTCCTTGTTTTGCTTTTGTTGATGTTCATCTTATATCCTCCTTTCAAGACACTGTCCATTCCATTCAACTGCTCTTCCAAGTCCTTTGCTGTCTCTGACAGAATTACAATGTCAATGGCGAACCTCAAAGTTTTTATTTCTTCTCCATGAATTTTAATACCTACTCCGAATTTTTCTTTTGTTTCCTTCACTGCTTGCTCAATATACGGATTGAACAACATCGGGGAGAGGCTACAAACCTGTCTTACTCCCTTTCCAACCACTGCTTCCCTTTCATGTCCCTCGACTCTTATAACTGCCATCTGGTTTCTGTACAAACTGTTAATAGCCTTTCGCTCCCTGTATTTTACCCCTGCCACCTTTATAATTTGAAAGAGAGTATTCCAGTTAACATTGTCAAAAACTTTCTCTAAGTCTACAAATGCTAGAAACGTAGGTTTGCCTTTCCTTAATCTTTCTTCTAAGATAAGTCGTAAGGTCAGTATTGCCTCACGTGTTTCCAGTGTTTCTACGGAATCCAAACTGATCTTCCCCGAGGTTGACTTCTACTAGTTTTTCCATTCGTCTGTAAAGAATTCGTGTTAGTATTTTGCAGTTGTGACTTATTAAACTGATAGTTCGGTAATTTTCACGTCTGTCAACACCAGATTTCTTTGGGATTGGAATTATTATATTCTTCTTGAAGTCTGAGGGTATTTCGCCTGTTTCATACATCTTGCTCACCAGATGGTAGAGTTTTGTCAAGACTGGCTCTCCAAGGCCGTCAGTAGTTCCAATGGTATGTTGTCTACTCCGGGGGCCTTGTTTCGACTCAGGTCTTTCAGTGCTCTGTCAAACTCTTCACGCAGTATCATATCTCCCATTTCATCTTCATCTACCTCCTCTTCCATTTCCATAATATTGTCCTGAAGTACATCGCCCTTGTATAGACCCTCTATATACTCCTTCCACCCTTTCTGCTTTCCCTTCTTTGCTTAGAACTGGGTTTCATCTGAGCTCTTGATATTCATACAAGTCGTTCTCTTATCTCCAAAGGTCTCTTTAATTTTCCTGTAGGCAGTATCTATCTTACCCCTAGTAAGATAGGCCTCTACATCCGTACATTTGTCCTCTAGCCATCCCTGCTGAGGCCATTTTGCACTTCCTGTCGATCTCATTTTTGAGACGTTTGTATTCCTTTTTGCCTGCTTCATTTACTGCATTTTTATATTTTCTCCTTTCATCAATTAAATTCAATATTTCTTCTGTTACCCAAGGATTTCTACTAGCCCTCGTCTTTTTACCTACTTGATCCTCTGCTGCCTTCGCTACTTGATCCCTCAAAGCTACCCATTCCTCTTCTACTGTATTTCTTTCCCCCATTTCTGTCAATTGTTCCCTTATGCTCTCCCTGAAACTCTGTACAACTTTTGGTTTAGTCAGTTTATCCAGGTCCCATCTCCTTAAATTCTCACGATGGGGGGCGCGAATTCTCTTCCATGAAGACGAATGCCTCACCAATATGCTGCCGATATGGTTGCACTGTCAGTTGGGAGGATGGCATTCACAGCCGTTCCGCGCCTTCCATGACTACCAGTGGCGTACGTCGGTCCTACATAATGCCACCCCAAAACAGCAGGGAACCTCCACCTTGCTGCAGTCACTGGACAGTGTGTCTAAGGCGTTCAGCCTGACCGCGTTTGCCTCCAAACACGTCTCCGATGATTGTCTGGTTGAAGGCATACGCGACCCTCATCGGTTAAGACAGTGTGATGCCAATCCTGAGCGATCCATTCGGCATGTTGTTGGACCCATTTGTACTGCAGTGCATGGTGTCGTTGTTGCAAAGATGGACCTCGCCATGTATGTCGGGAGTGAAGTTGCGCATCATGCAGGCCTATTGCGCACAGTTTGAGTCGTAACACGACATCCTGTGGCTGCATGAAAAGAATTATTCAACATGGTGGCGTTACTGTCAGGGTTCCTCCAAACCATAATATGTAGGCAGCGGTCATTCCACTGCAGTAGTAGCCTTTGGTCGGCCTGAGCAAGGCATGTCATCGACAGTTCCTGTCTCTCTGCATCTCCTCCACGTTTGAACAACATGACTTTGGTCCACTCCGAGATGCCTGAACACTTCCCTTTTTGAGATCCCCTCGTGGCACAAAGTGACAATGCGGACGGGTTCCAATCACGGTATTGACTGTTTATGCATGGTTGAACTACAGATAACACGAGCCGTGTACCTCCTTCCCGGTGAAATGACTGGAACTGATCAGGTGTCGGACACCCTCCGTCTAATAGGCGCTGCTCATGCATGGTTGTTTACATCTTTGGGGGGTTTAGTGACATATCTGAAGAGTCAAAGAGACTGTGTCCGTGCTACAATATCCACAGTCAACGTCTATCTTCAGGAGTTCTGGGAATAGGGGTGATGCAAAACGTTTTTTGATGTGTGTATATTGTGTTTCGAACACAATAATTACCTCGAAGAAAACCGTCTACTGATACATAGTCAACACGGATTTAGAAAACATCGTTCTGTCAAACACAACTAGCTCTTTACTCACATGAATTGTTGAGTGCTATTGACAAGGGATTTCAAATTGATTCTATATTTATGGATTTTCGGAAGGCTATTGACACTGTACCACACAGGCGGCTTGTGGTGAAATTGCGTGCTTATTTAATATCGTCTCAGTTATGTGACTTGATTCGTGATTTCCTGTCAGAGAGGTTACAGTTCATACTAATTGACGGAAAGTCATCGAGTAAAACAGAAGTTATTTCTGGCGTCCCCCAAGGTAGTGTTATACGCCCTTTGTTGTTCCGTATCTATATAAACGATTTTGGAGACAATCTGAGCAGCTGTCTTAGGATGTTTGCAGATGATGCTGTCATTTATCGGCTGGTAAAGTCATCAGAAGATCAAAACAAATTGCAAAACGATTTAGAAAAGATATCTATATGGTGCGAAAATTGACAATTAACCCTAAATAATGAAAGTGTGAGGCCATGAGCGCTAAAAGGAATCCGTTAAATCACGGTTACACGATAAATTAGTCAATTCTAAAAGCCGTAAATTCAACTAAATACCTAGGAATTACAATCATGAACTACTTAAATTGGAAAGAATACATACAAAATGTTGTGGGGGAAGGCTAACCAAAGACTGCGTTTTATTAGCAGGACACTTAGAAAACGTAACAGATCTACTAAGGAGACTGCCTACACCACGCTTGTCCGTCCTCTTTTAGAATACTGCTGTGGGGTGTGGGATACTTACCAGATAAGATTGACAGAGCACATCGAAAAAGTTCAAAGAAGGGCAGGACGTTTTGTGTTATTGCGAAATAGGAGAGAGAGGGACTCATTGAAATGATACTGGATTTGGGATGGACATCATTAAAACAAATGAGTTTTTCGTTGTAGAGCAATCATCTCATGAAATACCAATCACCAACTTTCTTCTCCGAATGCGAAAATATTTTGTCGATGCCGACCTACACAGGGAGAAACGATCACTATGATAAAATAAGGGAAATCGGAGCTCGTATGGAAAGATATAGGTGTTCGTTGTTTCCGTGCGCTATACGGAAATTGGAATAATAGAGAATTGCGAAGGTGGTTCGATGACTCTCTGCCAGACACTTAAATGTGGTTTGCAGCGTGTCCATGTATATGTAGATGTAACAACTTGCATAAAAAATCTGCTTCCCCCAAAAAAATCTTTGATGTTTCTTTGACGGATTGGGAGAAGGCGGTGCAAAATGAAAACTCCGCACCGGCTGCCAAACTCCCTACACCATTGGATCGAAGTCGAATTGAAGAAAACTGGCAGATGATCACAATTCGGAAAGGCACTGTTTGCGGAGATACGCTCATAAAACGACATCCAACAGTGACGAGTGCGCGAAATTGTGTATATTTAACCTGTCTTGCGAGTGCATTTACTATTGATTTATTTGCGTTTACCTATCAAAGTTAGGTAAATTTCAAATTTCCATTCGCGGCTAATTATTTTGGTGCTACCCTGGTCTGTTATCTTACACTCAGCCAGTACTTTTAATGTTTACAGAGTCTCTAGACCTGTGACTGAATAAGACTACAAATCTCTAATGCAAGTGTACGGTTTGCAGAAAAATTAGGAGCGAGTCTGTACTAGATAATGCATTGAATGGTGACTACTGTGAATTTCGAGGACTGGAGCAGGGGTCTACAGACCTTCATTCACCTTTTTATTACACAGTTTTATCGACCATTAAATTTAACAATTTGCTCAATAATTAAATATCTTCAGCAAAAGGTCATCAAACTGTTTTACAGGTATTAATAAATAGGAACAGAGATTTTGCGTGTAAGTTAGGAAACAATCAGTTAACATGGGAGACACTTAAGCCCTAATGATAACAATCCCAATTATAATTATTATATTAATTTAATCATCGCTAATAACCTGCCCCCCCCCCCCCATGAAAAACGGACCTTGCCATTGGCAGGGAGGCTTGCGTGCCTCAGTGATACAGATAGGCATACAGTAGGTGAAACCACAATGGAGGGGTATCTGTTGAGACGCCAGATGAACGTGTGCTCATGAAGAGGGGCGGCAGCCTTTCAGTAGTTGCAGGGGCAACAGTCTTTATGATTGACTGATCTGGTCTTGTAACATCAACCAAAACGGCTTTGCTGTGCTAGTACTGTGAATGGCTGAAAGCAAGTGGAATCTACAGTAGTAATTATTCCCGAGGGCGTGTAGCTTTGAATAACCATAGGTTAAGTGATGATGGCATCCTTTTGGGTAAAATATTCCAGAGGTAAAATAGTCCCCCAATCAGATCTCTGGGCAGGGAGAATTCAGGAGAAACAAAACTGGCGTTCTACATATCGGAGCATGAAATTTCAGATCTCCTAATTGGACAGATAGGTTAGAAAACTTAAAAAGAGAAATATAGTTAGATATAGTGGGAATTAGTGAAGTTCGGTTGCAGGAGCAACAAGACTTTTAGTCAGGCGAATACAGGGTTATAAATACAAAATCAAATAGGGGTAATGCAGGAGTAGGTTTAATAATGAATAAAAAAATAGGAGTGCGGGTACGCTACTACCAACAGCATAGTGAACGCATTATTGTGGCCACGATAGACACGAAGCCCATGCCTACTACAGTAGTACAAGTTTATATGCCAACTAGCTCTGCAGATGACGAAGAAATTGATGAAATGTATGATGAGATAAAAGAAATTATTCAGGTAGTGAAGGGGACGAAAATTTAATAGTCATGCGTGACTGGAATTCGAGAGTAGGAAAATGGAGAGAAGGAAATATAGTGGGTGAATATGGAATGGGGGAAAGAAATGAAAGAGGAAGCCATCTGGTAGAATTTTGCACAGAGCATAACTTAATCATAGCTAACACTTGGTTCAAGAATCATAAAAGAAGGTTGTATACATGGAAGAATCCTGGAGATACTAGAAGGTATCAGATAGATTATATAATGGTAAGACAGAGATTTAGGAACCAGGTTTTAAATTGTAAGACATTTCCAGGGGCAGATGTGGACTCTGACCACAATCTATTGGTTATGAACTGTAGATTAAAATTGAAGAAATTGCAAAAAGGTGGGAATTTAAGGAGATGGGGCCTGGATAAACTGACTAAACTAGAGGTTGTACAGAGTTTCAGGAACAGCATAAGGGAACAATTGACAGGAATGGGGGAAAGAAATACATTAGAAGACGAATGGGTAGCTTTGAGGGATGAAGTAGTGAAGGCAGCAGAGGATCAAGTAGGTAAAAAGACCAGGGAAAGTAGAAATACTTGGGTAACACAAGAGACACCGAATTTAATCGCTAAAAGGAGAAAATATAAAAAATGTAATACATGAAGCAGGCGAAAGGGAATACAAACGTCTAAAAAATGGGACCAGTAGGAAGTGCAAAATGAGTAAGAAGGAATGGATAGAGGACAAATGTAAGGATATAGAAGCATAAATCAGTAGAGATATGATAAACACTGCCTACAGGCAAATTAAAGAGGCCTTTGGAGGAAAGAGAACCACCTGGTTGAATATTAAGAGCTCAGATGGAAAACCAGTCCAAGAAGGAAAAAAAGGAAGGTGGAAGGAGTATATAGATGGTCATACAAGGGAGAGGTACTTGAGAGCAAAGGAAGAGGATGTAGAGGAAGATGAGAAGGGAGATATGATACTGCGTGAAAAATTTGGCGAATCATATTGATTAAGTCTTGATTTAAATCGAAACAAAGCCCCGAGAGCAGACAACATACTGTTAGAGCTACTGATGGCCTTGAGGGAGCCAGCCACGACAAAACTCTTCCATCTGGTGAGCAAGATGTATGAGACACACGAAATACCCTCAGACCCAAGAAAATATAATGGTAGCAATTCCAAAGAAAGCAGGTGCCGACAGGTGCGAAAATTACAGAACTGTTGTTGTTATGGTCTTCAGTCCTGAGACTGGTTTGATGCAGCTCTCCATGCTACTCTATCCTGTGCAAGCTTTTTCATCTCCCAGTTCCTACTGTAACCTACATTCTTCTGAATCTGCTTAGTGTATTCATCTCTTGGTCTCCCTGTACGATTTTTATCCTCCAGGCTGCCCTCCAATACTAAATTGGTGATCCCTTGATGCCTCAGAACATGTCCTACCAACCGATCCCTTCTTCTGGCCAAGTTGTGCCACAAACTTCTCTTCTCCCCAATCCTATTCAATACTCCCTCATTAGTTATGTGATCTACCCATCTAATCTTCAGCATTCTTCTGTAGCGCCACATTTCGAAAGCTTCTATTCTCTTCTTGTCCAAACTATTTATCGTCCATGTTTCACTTCCATACATGGCTACACTCCATACAAATACTTTCAGAAATGACTTCCTGACACTTAAATCTATACTCGATGTTAACAAATTTCTCTTCTTCAGAAACACTTTCCTTGCCATTGCCAGTCTACATTTTATATCCTCTATACTTCGACCATCATCAGTTATTTTGCTCCCCAAATAGCAAAACTCCTTTACTACTTTAAGTGTCTCATTTCCTAATCTAATTCCTTCAGCATCACCCGACTTAATTAGACTACATTCCATTCTCCTTGTTTTGCTTTTTTTGATGTTCATCTTATATCCTCCTTTCAAGACACTGTCCATTCCATTCAACTGCTCTTCCAAGTCCTTTGCTGTCTCTGACAGAATTACAATGTCAATGGCGAACCTCAAAGTTTTTATTTCTTCTCCATGAATTTTAATACCTACTCCGAATTTTTCTTTTGTTTCCTTCACTGCTTGCTCAATATACAGATTGAACAACATCGGGGAGAGGCTACAAACCTGTCTTACTCCCTTTCCAACCACTGCTTCCCTTTCATGTCCCTCGACTCTTATAACTGCCATCTGGTTTCTGTACAAACTGTTAATAGCCTTTCGCTCCCTGTATTTTACCCCTGCCACCTTTATAATTTGAAAGAGAGTATTCCAGTTAACATTGTCAAAAACTTTCTCTAAGTCTACAAATGCTAGAAACGTAGGTTTGCCTTTCCTTAATCTTTCTTCTAAGATAAGTCGTAAGGTCAGTATTGCCTCACGTGTTCCAGTGTTTCTACGGAATCCAAACTGATCTTCCCCGAGGTTGACTTCTACTAGTTTTTCCATTCGTCTGTAAAGAATTCGTGTTAGTATTTTGCAGTTGTGACTTATTAAACTGATAGTTCGGTAATTTTCACGTCTGTCAACACCAGATTTCTTTGGGATTGGAATTATTATATTCTTCTTGAAGTCTGAGGGTATTTCGCCTGTTTCATACATCTTGCTCACCAGATGGTAGAGTTTTGTCAAGACTGGCTCTCCCAAGGCCGTCAGTAGTTCCAATGGTATGTTGTCTACTCCGGGGGCCTTGTTTCGACTCAGGTCTTTCAGTGCTCTGTCAAACTCTTCACGCAGTATCATATCTCCCATTTCATCTTCATCTACCTCCTCTTCCATTTCCATAATATTGTCCTGAAGTACATCGCCCTTGTATAGACCCTCTATATACTCCTTCCACCTTTCTGCTTTCCCTTCTTTGCTTAGAACTGGGTTTCCATCTGAGCTCTTGATATTCATACAAGTCGTTCTCTTATCTCCAAAGATCTCTTTAATTTTCCTGTAGGCAGTATCTATCTTACCCCTAGTAAGATAGGCCTCTACATCCGTACATTTGTCCTCTAGCCATCCCTGCTGAGCCATTTTGCACTTCCTGTCGATCTCATTTTTGAGACGTTTGTATTCCTTTTTGCCTGCTTCATTTACTGCATTTTTATATTTTCTCCTTTCATCAATTAAATTCAATATTTCTTCTGTTACCCAAGGATTTCTACTAGCCCTCGTCTTTTTACCTACTTGATCCTCTGCTGCCTTCGCTACTTGATCCCTCAAAGCTACCCATTCCTCTTCTACTGTATTTCTTTCCCCCATTTCTGTCAATTGTTCCCTTATGCTCTCCCTGAAACTCTGTACAACTTTTGGTTTAGTCAGTTTATCCAGGTCCCATCTCCTTAAATTCTCACGATGGGGGCGCGAATTCTCTTCCATGAAGACGAATGCCTCACCAATATGCTGCCGATATGGTTGCACTGTCAGTTGGAGGATGGCATTCACAGCCGTTTCCGCGCCTTCCATGACTACCAGTGGCGTACGTCGGTCCTACATAATGCCACCCCCAAAACAGCAGGGAACCTCCACCTTGCTGCAGTCACTGGACAGTGTGTCTAAGGCGTTCAGCCTGACCGCGTTGCCTCCAAACACGTCTCCGATGATTGTCTGGTTGAAGGCATACGCGACCCTCATCGGTTAAGACAGTGTGATGCCAATCCTGAGCGATCCATTCGGCATGTTGTTGGACCCATTTGTACTGCAGTGCATGGTGTCGTTGTTGCAAAGATGGACCTCGCCATGTATGTCGGGAGTGAAGTTGCGCATCATGCAGCCTATTGCGCACAGTTTGAGTCGTAACACGACATCCTGTGGCTGCATGAAAAGAATTATTCAACATGGTGGCGTTACTGTCATGGTTCCTCCAAACCATAATATGTAGGCAGCGGTCATCCACTGCAGTAGTAGCCTTTGGTCGGCCTGAGCAAGGCATGTCATCGACAGTTCCTGTCTCTCTGCATCTCCTCCACGTTTGAACAACATGACTTTGGTCCACTCCGAGATGCCTGAACACTTCCCTTTTTGAGATCCCCTCGTGGCACAAAGTGACAATGCGGACGGGTTCCAATCACGGTATTGACTGTTTATGCATGGTTGAACTACAGATAACACGAGCCGTGTACCTCCTTCCCGGTGAAATGACTGGAACTGATCAGGTGTCGGACACCCTCCGTCTAATAGGCGCTGCTCATGCATGGTTGTTTACATCTTTGGGGGGTTTAGTGACATATCTGAAGAGTCAAAGAGACTGTGTCCGTGCTACAATATCCACAGTCAACGTCTATCTTCAGGAGTTCTGGGAATAGGGGTGATGCAAAACTTTTTTTGATGTGTGTATATTGTGTTCGAACACAATAATTACCTCGAAGAAAACCGTCTACTGATACATAGTCAACACGGATTTAGAAAACATCGTTCTGTCAAACACAACTAGCTCTTTACTCACATGAATTGTTGAGTGCTATTGACAAGGGATTTCAAATTGATTCTATATTTATGGATTTTCGGAAGGCTATTGACACTGTACCACACAGGCGGCTTGTGGTGAAATTGCGTGCTTATTTAATATCGTCTCAGTTATGTGACTTGATTCGTGATTTCCTGTCAGAGAGGTTACAGTTCATACTAATTGACGGAAAGTCATCGAGTAAAACAGAAGTTATTTCTGGCGTCCCCCAAGGTAGTGTTATACGCCCTTTGTTGTTCCGTATCTATATAAACGATTTTGGAGACAATCTGAGCAGCTGTCTTAGGATGTTTGCAGATGATGCTGTCATTTATCGGCTGGTAAAGTCATCAGAAGGTCAAAACAAATTGCAAAACGATTTAGAAAAGATATCTATATGGTGCGAAAATTGACAATTAACCCTAAATAATGAAAGTGTGAGGCCATGAGCGCTAAAAGGAATCCGTTAAATCACGGTTACACGATAAATTAGTCAATTCTAAAAGCCGTAAATTCAACTAAATACCTAGGAATTACAATCATGAACTACTTAAATTGGAAAGAATACATACAAAATGTTGTGGGGAAGGCTAACCAAAGACTGCGTTTTATTAGCAGGACACTTAGAAAACGTAACAGATCTACTAAGGAGACTGCCTACACCACGCTTGTCCGTCCTCTTTTAGAATACTGCTGTGGGGTGTGGGATACTTACCAGATAAGATTGACAGAGCACATCGAAAAAGTTCAAAGAAGGGCAGGACGTTTTGTGTTATTGCGAAATAGGAGAGAGAGGGACTCATTGAAATGATACTGGATTTGGGATGGACATCATTAAAACAAATGAGTTTTTCGTTGTAGAGCAATCATCTCATGAAATACCAATCACCAACTTTCTTCTCCGAATGCGAAAATATTTTGTCGATGCCGACCTACACAGGGAGAAACGATCACTATGATAAAATAAGGGAAATCGGAGCTCGTATGGAAAGATATAGGTGTTCGTTGTTTCCGTGCGCTATACGAAATTGGAATAATAGAGAATTGCGAAGGTGGTTCGATGAACTCTCTGCCAGACACTTAAATGTGGTTTGCAGCGTGTCCATGTATATGTAGATGTAACAACTTGCATAAAAAATCTGCTTCCCCCAAAAAATCTTTGATGTTTCTTTGACGGATTGGGAGAAGGCGGTGCAAAATGAAAACTCCGCACCGGCTGCCAAACTCCCTACACCATTGGATCGAAGTCGAATTGAAGAAAACTGGCAGATGATCACAATTCGGAAAGGCACTGTTGCGGAGATACGCTCATAAAACGACATCCAACAGTGACGAGTGCGCGAAATTGTGTATATTTAACCTGTCTTGCGAGTGCATTTACTTATTGATTTATTTGCGTTTACCTATCAAAGTTAGGTAAATTTCAAATTTCCATTCGCGGCTAATTATTTTGGTGCTACCCTGGTCTGTTATCTTACACTCAGCAGTACTTTTAATGTTTACAGAGTCTCTAGACCTGTGACTGAATAAGACTACAAATCTCTAATGCAAGTGTACGGTTTGCAGAAAAATTAGGAGCGAGTCTGTACTAGATAATGCATTGAATGGTGACTACTGTGAATTTCGAGGACTGGAGCAGGGGTCTACAGACCTTCATTCACCTTTTTATTACACAGTTTTATCGACCATTAAATTTAACAATTTGCTCAATAATTAAATATCTTCAGCAAAAGGTCATCAAACTGTTTTACAGTATTAATAAATAGGAACAGAGATTTTGCGTGTAAGTTAGGAAACAATCAGTTAACATGGGAGACACTTAAGCCCTAATGATAACAATCCCAATTATAATTATTATATTAATTTAATCATCGCTAATAACCTGCCCCCCCCCCCCCCCCCCCCATGAAAAACGGACCTTGCCATTGGCAGGGAGGCTTGCGTGCCTCAGTGATACAGATAGGCATACAGTAGGTGAAACCACAATGGAGGGGTATCTGTTGAGACGCCAGATGAACGTGTGCTCATGAAGAGGGGCGGCAGCCTTTCAGTAGTTGCAGGGGCAACAGTCTTTATGATTGACTGATCTGGTCTTGTAACATCAACCAAAACGGCTTTGCTGTGCTAGTACTGTGAATGGCTGAAAGCAAGTGGAATCTACAGTAGTAATTATTCCCGAGGGCGTGTAGCTTTGAATAACCATAGGTTAAGTGATGATGGCATCCTTTTGGGTAAAATATTCCAGAGGTAAAATAGTCCCCCAATCAGATCTCTGGGCAGGGAGAATTCAGGAGAAACAAAACTGGCGTTCTACATATCGGAGCATGAAATTTCAGATCTCCTAATTGGACAGATAGGTTAGAAAACTTAAAAAGAGAAATATAGTTAGATATAGTGGGAATTAGTGAAGTTCGGTTGCAGGAGCAACAAGACTTTTAGTCAGGCGAATACAGGGTTATAAATACAAAATCAAATAGGGGTAATGCAGGAGTAGGTTTAATAATGAATAAAAAAATAGGAGTGCGGGTACGCTACTACCAACAGCATAGTGAACGCATTATTGTGGCCACGATAGACACGAAGCCCATGCCTACTACAGTAGTACAAGTTTATATGCCAACTAGCTCTGCAGATGACGAAGAAATTGATGAAATGTATGATGAGATAAAAGAAATTATTCAGGTAGTGAAGGGGACGAAAATTTAATAGTCATGCGTGACTGGAATTCGAGAGTAGGAAAATGGAGAGAAGGAAATATAGTGGGTGAATATGGAATGGGGGAAAGAAATGAAAGAGGAAGCCATCTGGTAGAATTTTGCACAGAGCATAACTTAATCATAGCTAACACTTGGTTCAAGAATCATAAAAGAAGGTTGTATACATGGAAGAATCCTGGAGATACTAGAAGGTATCAGATAGATTATATAATGGTAAGACAGAGATTTAGGAACCAGGTTTTAAATTGTAAGACATTTCCAGGGGCAGATGTGGACTCTGACCACAATCTATTGGTTATGAACTGTAGATTAAAATTGAAGAAATTGCAAAAAGGTGGGAATTTAAGGAGATGGGGCCTGGATAAACTGACTAAACTAGAGGTTGTACAGAGTTTCAGGAACAGCATAAGGGAACAATTGACAGGAATGGGGGAAAGAAATACATTAGAAGACGAATGGGTAGCTTTGAGGGATGAAGTAGTGAAGGCAGCAGAGGATCAAGTAGGTAAAAAGACCAGGGAAAGTAGAAATACTTGGGTAACACAAGAGACACCGAATTTAATCGCTAAAAGGAGAAAATATAAAAAATGTAATACATGAAGCAGGCGAAAGGGAATACAAACGTCTAAAAAATGGGACCAGTAGGAAGTGCAAAATGAGTAAGAAGGAATGGATAGAGGACAAATGTAAGGATATAGAAGCATAAATCAGTAGAGATATGATAAACACTGCCTACAGGCAAATTAAAGAGGCCTTTGGAGGAAAGAGAACCACCTGGTTGAATATTAAGAGCTCAGATGGAAAACCAGTCCAAGAAGGAAAAAAAGGAAGGTGGAAGGAGTATATAGATGGTCATACAAGGGAGAGGTACTTGAGAGCAAAGGAAGAGGATGTAGAGGAAGATGAGAAGGGAGATATGATACTGCGTGAAAAATTTGGCGAATCATATTGATTAAGTCTTGATTTAAATCGAAACAAAGCCCCGAGAGCAGACAACATACTGTTAGAGCTACTGATGGCCTTGAGGGAGCCAGCCACGACAAAACTCTTCCATCTGGTGAGCAAGATGTATGAGACACACGAAATACCCTCAGACCCAAGAAAATATAATGGTAGCAATTCCAAAGAAAGCAGGTGCCGACAGGTGCGAAAATTACAGAACTGTTGTTGTTATGGTCTTCAGTCCTGAGACTGGTTTGATGCAGCTCTCCATGCTACTCTATCCTGTGCAAGCTTTTTCATCTCCCAGTTCCTACTGTAACCTACATTCTTCTGAATCTGCTTAGTGTATTCATCTCTTGGTCTCCCTGTACGATTTTTATCCTCCAGGCTGCCCTCCAATACTAAATTGGTGATCCCTTGATGCCTCAGAACATGTCCTACCAACCGATCCCTTCTTCTGGCCAAGTTGTGCCACAAACTTCTCTTCTCCCCAATCCTATTCAATACTCCCTCATTAGTTATGTGATCTACCCATCTAATCTTCAGCATTCTTCTGTAGCGCCACATTTCGAAAGCTTCTATTCTCTTCTTGTCCAAACTATTTATCGTCCATGTTTCACTTCCATACATGGCTACACTCCATACAAATACTTTCAGAAATGACTTCCTGACACTTAAATCTATACTCGATGTTAACAAATTTCTCTTCTTCAGAAACACTTTCCTTGCCATTGCCAGTCTACATTTTATATCCTCTATACTTCGACCATCATCAGTTATTTTGCTCCCCAAATAGCAAAACTCCTTTACTACTTTAAGTGTCTCATTTCCTAATCTAATTCCTTCAGCATCACCCGACTTAATTAGACTACATTCCATTCTCCTTGTTTTGCTTTTGTTGATGTTCATCTTATATCCTCCTTTCAAGACACTGTCCATTCCATTCAACTGCTCTTCCAAGTCCTTTGCTGTCTCTGACAGAATTACAATGTCAATGGCGAACCTCAAAGTTTTTATTTCTTCTCCATGAATTTTAATACCTACTCCGAATTTTTCTTTTGTTTCCTTCACTGCTTGCTCAATATACAGATTGAACAACATCGGGGAGAGGCTACAAACCTGTCTTACTCCCTTTCCAACCACTGCTTCCCTTTCATGTCCCTCGACTCTTATAACTGCCATCTGGTTTCTGTACAAACTGTTAATAGCCTTTCGCTCCCTGTATTTTACCCCTGCCACCTTTATAATTTGAAAGAGAGTATTCCAGTTAACATTGTCAAAAACTTTCTCTAAGTCTACAAATGCTAGAAACGTAGGTTTGCCTTTCCTTAATCTTTCTTCTAAGATAAGTCGTAAGGTCAGTATTGCCTCACGTGTTCCAGTGTTTCTACGGAATCCAAACTGATCTTCCCCGAGGTTGACTTCTACTAGTTTTTCCATTCGTCTGTAAAGAATTCGTGTTAGTATTTTGCAGTTGTGACTTATTAAACTGATAGTTCGGTAATTTTCACGTCTGTCAACACCAGATTTCTTTGGGATTGGAATTATTATATTCTTCTTGAAGTCTGAGGGTATTTCGCCTGTTTCATACATCTTGCTCACCAGATGGTAGAGTTTTGTCAAGACTGGCTCTCCCAAGGCCGTCAGTAGTTCCAATGGTATGTTGTCTACTCCGGGGGCCTTGTTTCGACTCAGGTCTTTCAGTGCTCTGTCAAACTCTTCACGCAGTATCATATCTCCCATTTCATCTTCATCTACCTCCTCTTCCATTTCCATAATATTGTCCTGAAGTACATCGCCCTTGTATAGACCCTCTATATACTCCTTCCACCTTTCTGCTTTCCCTTCTTTGCTTAGAACTGGGTTTCCATCTGAGCTCTTGATATTCATACAAGTCGTTCTCTTATCTCCAAAGGTCTCTTTAATTTTCCTGTAGGCAGTATCTATCTTACCCCTAGTAAGATAGGCCTCTACATCCGTACATTTGTCCTCTAGCCATCCCTGCTGAGCCATTTTGCACTTCCTGTCGATCTCATTTTTGAGACGTTTGTATTCCTTTTTGCCTGCTTCATTTACTGCATTTTTATATTTTCTCCTTTCATCAATTAAATTCAATATTTCTTCTGTTACCCAAGGATTTCTACTAGCCCTCGTCTTTTTACCTACTTGATCCTCTGCTGCCTTCGCTACTTGATGCCTCAAAGCTACCCATTCCTCTTCTACTGTATTTCTTTCCCCCATTTCTGTCAATTGTTCCCTTATGCTCTCCCTGAAACTCTGTACAACTTTTGGTTTAGTCAGTTTATCCAGGTCCCATCTCCTTAAATTCTCACGATGGGGGCGCGAATTCTCTTCCATGAAGACGAATGCCTCACCAATATGCTGCCGATATGGTTGCACTGTCAGTTGGAGGATGGCATTCACAGCCGTTTCCGCGCCTTCCATGACTACCAGTGGCGTACGTCGGTCCTACATAATGCCACCCCAAAACAGCAGGGAACCTCCACCTTGCTGCAGTCACTGGACAGTGTGTCTAAGGCGTTCAGCCTGACCGCGTTGCCTCCAAACACGTCTCCGATGATTGTCTGGTTGAAGGCATACGCGACCCTCATCGGTTAAGACAGTGTGATGCCAATCCTGAGCGATCCATTCGGCATGTTGTTGGACCCATTTGTACTGCAGTGCATGGTGTCGTTGTTGCAAAGATGGACCTCGCCATGTATGTCGGGAGTGAAGTTGCGCATCATGCAGCCTATTGCGCACAGTTTGAGTCGTAACACGACATCCTGTGGCTGCATGAAAAGAATTATTCAACATGGTGGCGTTACTGTCATGGTTCCTCCAAACCATAATATGTAGGCAGCGGTCATCCACTGCAGTAGTAGCCTTTGGTCGGCCTGAGCAAGGCATGTCATCGACAGTTCCTGTCTCTCTGCATCTCCTCCACGTTTGAACAACATGACTTTGGTCCACTCCGAGATGCCTGAACACTTCCCTTTTTGAGATCCCCTCGTGGCACAAAGTGACAATGCGGACGGGTTCCAATCACGGTATTGACTGTTTATGCATGGTTGAACTACAGATAACACGAGCCGTGTACCTCCTTCCCGGTGAAATGACTGGAACTGATCAGGTGTCGGACACCCTCCGTCTAATAGGCGCTGCTCATGCATGGTTGTTTACATCTTTGGGGGGTTTAGTGACATATCTGAAGAGTCAAAGAGACTGTGTCCGTGCTACAATATCCACAGTCAACGTCTATCTTCAGGAGTTCTGGGAATAGGGGTGATGCAAAACTTTTTTTGATGTGTGTATATTGTGTTCGAACACAATAATTACCTCGAAGAAAACCGTCTACTGATACATAGTCAACACGGATTTAGAAAACATCGTTCTGTCAAACACAACTAGCTCTTTACTCACATGAATTGTTGAGTGCTATTGACAAGGGATTTCAAATTGATTCTATATTTATGGATTTTCGGAAGGCTATTGACACTGTACCACACAGGCGGCTTGTGGTGAAATTGCGTGCTTATTTAATATCGTCTCAGTTATGTGACTTGATTCGTGATTTCCTGTCAGAGAGGTTACAGTTCATACTAATTGACGGAAAGTCATCGAGTAAAACAGAAGTTATTTCTGGCGTCCCCCAAGGTAGTGTTATACGCCCTTTGCTGTTCCGTATCTATATAAACGATTTTGGAGACAATCTGAGCAGCTGTCTTAGGATGTTTGCAGATGATGCTGTCATTTATCGGCTGGTAAAGTCATCAGAAGATCAAAACAAATTGCAAAACGATTTAGAAAAGATATCTATATGGTGCGAAAATTGACAATTAACCCTAAATAATGAAAGTGTGAGGCCATGAGCGCTAAAAGGAATCCGTTAAATCACGGTTACACGATAAATTAGTCAATTCTAAAAGCCGTAAATTCAACTAAATACCTAGGAATTACAATCATGAACTACTTAAATTGGAAAGAATACATACAAAATGTTGTGGGGAAGGCTAACCAAAGACTGCGTTTTATTAGCAGGACACTTAGAAAACGTAACAGATCTACTAAGGAGACTGCCTACACCACGCTTGTCCGTCCTCTTTTAGAATACTGCTGTGGGGTGTGGGATACTTACCAGATAAGATTGACAGAGCACATCGAAAAAGTTCAAAGAAGGGCAGGACGTTTTGTGTTATTGCGAAATAGGAGAGAGAGGGACTCATTGAAATGATACTGGATTTGGGATGGACATCATTAAAACAAATGAGTTTTTCGTTGTAGAGCAATCATCTCATGAAATACCAATCACCAACTTTCTTCTCCGAATGCGAAAATATTTTGTCGATGCCGACCTACACAGGGAGAAACGATCACTATGATAAAATAAGGGAAATCGGAGCTCGTATGGAAAGATATAGGTGTTCGTTGTTTCCGTGCGCTATACGAAATTGGAATAATAGAGAATTGCGAAGGTGGTTCGATGAACTCTCTGCCAGACACTTAAATGTGGTTTGCAGCGTGTCCATGTATATGTAGATGTAACAACTTGCATAAAAAATCTGCTTCCCCCAAAAAATCTTTGATGTTTCTTTGACGGATTGGGAGAAGGCGGTGCAAAATGAAAACTCCGCACCGGCTGCCAAACTCCCTACACCATTGGATCGAAGTCGAATTGAAGAAAACTGGCAGATGATCACAATTCGGAAAGGCACTGTTGCGGAGATACGCTCATAAAACGACATCCAACAGTGACGAGTGCGCGAAATTGTGTATATTTAACCTGTCTTGCGAGTGCATTTACTTATTGATTTATTTGCGTTTACCTATCAAAGTTAGGTAAATTTCAAATTTCCATTCGCGGCTAATTATTTTGGTGCTACCCTGGTCTGTTATCTTACACTCAGCAGTACTTTTAATGTTTACAGAGTCTCTAGACCTGTGACTGAATAAGACTACAAATCTCTAATGCAAGTGTACGGTTTGCAGAAAAATTAGGAGCGAGTCTGTACTAGATAATGCATTGAATGGTGACTACTGTGAATTTCGAGGACTGGAGCAGGGGTCTACAGACCTTCATTCACCTTTTTATTACACAGTTTTATCGACCATTAAATTTAACAATTTGCTCAATAATTAAATATCTTCAGCAAAAGGTCATCAAACTGTTTTACAGTATTAATAAATAGGAACAGAGATTTTGCGTGTAAGTTAGGAAACAATCAGTTAACATGGGAGACACTTAAGCCCTAATGATAACAATCCCAATTATAATTATTATATTAATTTAATCATCGCTAATAACCTGCCCCCCCCCCCCCCCCCCCCCATGAAAAACGGACCTTGCCATTGGCAGGGAGGCTTGCGTGCCTCAGTGATACAGATAGGCATACAGTAGGTGAAACCACAATGGAGGGGTATCTGTTGAGACGCCAGATGAACGTGTGCTCATGAAGAGGGGCGGCAGCCTTTCAGTAGTTGCAGGGGCAACAGTCTTTATGATTGACTGATCTGGTCTTGTAACATCAACCAAAACGGCTTTGCTGTGCTAGTACTGTGAATGGCTGAAAGCAAGTGGAATCTACAGTAGTAATTATTCCCGAGGGCGTGTAGCTTTGAATAACCATAGGTTAAGTGATGATGGCATCCTTTTGGGTAAAATATTCCAGAGGTAAAATAGTCCCCCAATCAGATCTCTGGGCAGGGAGAATTCAGGAGAAACAAAACTGGCGTTCTACATATCGGAGCATGAAATTTCAGATCTCCTAATTGGACAGATAGGTTAGAAAACTTAAAAAGAGAAATATAGTTAGATATAGTGGGAATTAGTGAAGTTCGGTTGCAGGAGCAACAAGACTTTTAGTCAGGCGAATACAGGGTTATAAATACAAAATCAAATAGGGGTAATGCAGGAGTAGGTTTAATAATGAATAAAAAAATAGGAGTGCGGGTACGCTACTACCAACAGCATAGTGAACGCATTATTGTGGCCACGATAGACACGAAGCCCATGCCTACTACAGTAGTACAAGTTTATATGCCAACTAGCTCTGCAGATGACGAAGAAATTGATGAAATGTATGATGAGATAAAAGAAATTATTCAGGTAGTGAAGGGGACGAAAATTTAATAGTCATGCGTGACTGGAATTCGAGAGTAGGAAAATGGAGAGAAGGAAATATAGTGGGTGAATATGGAATGGGGGAAAGAAATGAAAGAGGAAGCCATCTGGTAGAATTTTGCACAGAGCATAACTTAATCATAGCTAACACTTGGTTCAAGAATCATAAAAGAAGGTTGTATACATGGAAGAATCCTGGAGATACTAGAAGGTATCAGATAGATTATATAATGGTAAGACAGAGATTTAGGAACCAGGTTTTAAATTGTAAGACATTTCCAGGGGCAGATGTGGACTCTGACCACAATCTATTGGTTATGAACTGTAGATTAAAATTGAAGAAATTGCAAAAAGGTGGGAATTTAAGGAGATGGGGCCTGGATAAACTGACTAAACTAGAGGTTGTACAGAGTTTCAGGAACAGCATAAGGGAACAATTGACAGGAATGGGGGAAAGAAATACATTAGAAGACGAATGGGTAGCTTTGAGGGATGAAGTAGTGAAGGCAGCAGAGGATCAAGTAGGTAAAAAGACCAGGGAAAGTAGAAATACTTGGGTAACACAAGAGACACCGAATTTAATCGCTAAAAGGAGAAAATATAAAAAATGTAATACATGAAGCAGGCGAAAGGGAATACAAACGTCTAAAAAATGGGACCAGTAGGAAGTGCAAAATGAGTAAGAAGGAATGGATAGAGGACAAATGTAAGGATATAGAAGCATAAATCAGTAGAGATATGATAAACACTGCCTACAGGCAAATTAAAGAGGCCTTTGGAGGAAAGAGAACCACCTGGTTGAATATTAAGAGCTCAGATGGAAAACCAGTCCAAGAAGGAAAAAAAGGAAGGTGGAAGGAGTATATAGATGGTCATACAAGGGAGAGGTACTTGAGAGCAAAGGAAGAGGATGTAGAGGAAGATGAGAAGGGAGATATGATACTGCGTGAAAAATTTGGCGAATCATATTGATTAAGTCTTGATTTAAATCGAAACAAAGCCCCGAGAGCAGACAACATACTGTTAGAGCTACTGATGGCCTTGAGGGAGCCAGCCACGACAAAACTCTTCCATCTGGTGAGCAAGATGTATGAGACACACGAAATACCCTCAGACCCAAGAAAATATAATGGTAGCAATTCCAAAGAAAGCAGGTGCCGACAGGTGCGAAAATTACAGAACTGTTGTTGTTATGGTCTTCAGTCCTGAGACTGGTTTGATGCAGCTCTCCATGCTACTCTATCCTGTGCAAGCTTTTTCATCTCCCAGTTCCTACTGTAACCTACATTCTTCTGAATCTGCTTAGTGTATTCATCTCTTGGTCTCCCTGTACGATTTTTATCCTCCAGGCTGCCCTCCAATACTAAATTGGTGATCCCTTGATGCCTCAGAACATGTCCTACCAACCGATCCCTTCTTCTGGCCAAGTTGTGCCACAAACTTCTCTTCTCCCCAATCCTATTCAATACTCCCTCATTAGTTATGTGATCTACCCATCTAATCTTCAGCATTCTTCTGTAGCGCCACATTTCGAAAGCTTCTATTCTCTTCTTGTCCAAACTATTTATCGTCCATGTTTCACTTCCATACATGGCTACACTCCATACAAATACTTTCAGAAATGACTTCCTGACACTTAAATCTATACTCGATGTTAACAAATTTCTCTTCTTCAGAAACACTTTCCTTGCCATTGCCAGTCTACATTTTATATCCTCTATACTTCGACCATCATCAGTTATTTTGCTCCCCAAATAGCAAAACTCCTTTACTACTTTAAGTGTCTCATTTCCTAATCTAATTCCTTCAGCATCACCCGACTTAATTAGACTACATTCCATTCTCCTTGTTTTGCTTTTGTTGATGTTCATCTTATATCCTCCTTTCAAGACACTGTCCATTCCATTCAACTGCTCTTCCAAGTCCTTTGCTGTCTCTGACAGAATTACAATGTCAATGGCGAACCTCAAAGTTTTTATTTCTTCTCCATGAATTTTAATACCTACTCCGAATTTTTCTTTTGTTTCCTTCACTGCTTGCTCAATATACGGATTGAACAACATCGGGGAGAGGCTACAAACCTGTCTTACTCCCTTTCCAACCACTGCTTCCCTTTCATGTCCCTCGACTCTTATAACTGCCATCTGGTTTCTGTACAAACTGTTAATAGCCTTTCGCTCCCTGTATTTTACCCCTGCCACCTTTATAATTTGAAAGAGAGTATTCCAGTTAACATTGTCAAAAACTTTCTCTAAGTCTACAAATGCTAGAAACGTAGGTTTGCCTTTCCTTAATCTTTCTTCTAAGATAAGTCGTAAGGTCAGTATTGCCTCACGTGTTCCAGTGTTTCTACGGAATCCAAACTGATCTTCCCCGAGGTTGACTTCTACTAGTTTTTCCATTCGTCTGTAAAGAATTCGTGTTAGTATTTTGCAGTTGTGACTTATTAAACTGATAGTTCGGTAATTTTCACGTCTGTCAACACCAGATTTCTTTGGGATTGGAATTATTATATTCTTCTTGAAGTCTGAGGGTATTTCGCCTGTTTCATACATCTTGCTCACCAGATGGTAGAGTTTTGTCAAGACTGGCTCTCCCAAGGCCGTCAGTAGTTCCAATGGTATGTTGTCTACTCCGGGGGCCTTGTTTCGACTCAGGTCTTTCAGTGCTCTGTCAAACTCTTCACGCAGTATCATATCTCCCATTTCATCTTCATCTACCTCCTCTTCCATTTCCATAATATTGTCCTGAAGTACATCGCCCTTGTATAGACCCTCTATATACTCCTTCCACCTTTCTGCTTTCCCTTCTTTGCTTAGAACTGGGTTTCCATCTGAGCTCTTGATATTCATACAAGTCGTTCTCTTATCTCCAAAGGTCTCTTTAATTTTCCTGTAGGCAGTATCTATCTTACCCCTAGTAAGATAGGCCTCTACATCCGTACATTTGTCCTCTAGCCATCCCTGCTGAGCCATTTTGCACTTCCTGTCGATCTCATTTTTGAGACGTTTGTATTCCTTTTTGCCTGCTTCATTTACTGCATTTTTATATTTTCTCCTTTCATCAATTAAATTCAATATTTCTTCTGTTACCCAAGGATTTCTACTAGCCCTCGTCTTTTTACCTACTTGATCCTCTGCTGCCTTCGCTACTTGATCCCTCAAAGCTACCCATTCCTCTTCTACTGTATTTCTTTCCCCCATTTCTGTCAATTGTTCCCTTATGCTCTCCCTGAAACTCTGTACAACTTTTGGTTTAGTCAGTTTATCCAGGTCCCATCTCCTTAAATTCTCACGATGGGGGCGCGAATTCTCTTCCATGAAGACGAATGCCTCACCAATATGCTGCCGATATGGTTGCACTGTCAGTTGGAGGATGGCATTCACAGCCGTTTCCGCGCCTTCCATGACTACCAGTGGCGTACGTCGGTCCTACATAATGCCACCCCAAAACAGCAGGGAACCTCCACCTTGCTGCAGTCACTGGACAGTGTGTCTAAGGCGTTCAGCCTGACCGCGTTGCCTCCAAACACGTCTCCGATGATTGTCTGGTTGAAGGCATACGCGACCCTCATCGGTTAAGACAGTGTGATGCCAATCCTGAGCGATCCATTCGGCATGTTGTTGGACCCATTTGTACTGCAGTGCATGGTGTCGTTGTTGCAAAGATGGACCTCGCCATGTATGTCGGGAGTGAAGTTGCGCATCATGCAGCCTATTGCGCACAGTTTGAGTCGTAACACGACATCCTGTGGCTGCATGAAAAGAATTATTCAACATGGTGGCGTTACTGTCAGGGTTCCTCCAAACCATAATATGTAGGCAGCGGTCATCCACTGCAGTAGTAGCCTTTGGTCGGCCTGAGCAAGGCATGTCATCGACAGTTCCTGTCTCTCTGCATCTCCTCCACGTTTGAACAACATGACTTTGGTCCACTCCGAGATGCCTGAACACTTCCCTTTTTGAGATCCCCTCGTGGCACAAAGTGACAATGCGGACGGGTTCCAATCACGGTATTGACTGTTTATGCATGGTTGAACTACAGATAACACGAGCCGTGTACCTCCTTCCCGGTGAAATGACTGGAACTGATCAGGTGTCGGACACCCTCCGTCTAATAGGCGCTGCTCATGCATGGTTGTTTACATCTTTGGGGGGTTTAGTGACATATCTGAAGAGTCAAAGAGACTGTGTCCGTGCTACAATATCCACAGTCAACGTCTATCTTCAGGAGTTCTGGGAATAGGGGTGATGCAAAACGTTTTTTGATGTGTGTATATTGTGTTCGAACACAATAATTACCTCGAAGAAAACCGTCTACTGATACATAGTCAACACGGATTTAGAAAACATCGTTCTGTCAAACACAACTAGCTCTTTACTCACATGAATTGTTGAGTGCTATTGACAAGGGATTTCAAATTGATTCTATATTTATGGATTTTCGGAAGGCTATTGACACTGTACCACACAGGCGGCTTGTGGTGAAATTGCGTGCTTATTTAATATCGTCTCAGTTATGTGACTTGATTCGTGATTTCCTGTCAGAGAGGTTACAGTTCATACTAATTGACGGAAAGTCATCGAGTAAAACAGAAGTTATTTCTGGCGTCCCCCAAGGTAGTGTTATACGCCCTTTGTTGTTCCGTATCTATATAAACGATTTTGGAGACAATCTGAGCAGCTGTCTTAGGATGTTTGCAGATGATGCTGTCATTTATCGGCTGGTAAAGTCATCAGAAGATCAAAACAAATTGCAAAACGATTTAGAAAAGATATCTATATGGTGCGAAAATTGACAATTAACCCTAAATAATGAAAGTGTGAGGCCATGAGCGCTAAAAGGAATCCGTTAAATCACGGTTACACGATAAATTAGTCAATTCTAAAAGCCGTAAATTCAACTAAATACCTAGGAATTACAATCATGAACTACTTAAATTGGAAAGAATACATACAAAATGTTGTGGGGAAGGCTAACCAAAGACTGCGTTTTATTAGCAGGACACTTAGAAAACGTAACAGATCTACTAAGGAGACTGCCTACACCACGCTTGTCCGTCCTCTTTTAGAATACTGCTGTGGGGTGTGGGATACTTACCAGATAAGATTGACAGAGCACATCGAAAAAGTTCAAAGAAGGGCAGGACGTTTTGTGTTATTGCGAAATAGGAGAGAGAGGGACTCATTGAAATGATACTGGATTTGGGATGGACATCATTAAAACAAATGAGTTTTTCGTTGTAGAGCAATCATCTCATGAAATACCAATCACCAACTTTCTTCTCCGAATGCGAAAATATTTTGTCGATGCCGACCTACACAGGGAGAAACGATCACTATGATAAAATAAGGGAAATCGGAGCTCGTATGGAAAGATATAGGTGTTCGTTGTTTCCGTGCGCTATACGAAATTGGAATAATAGAGAATTGCGAAGGTGGTTCGATGAACTCTCTGCCAGACACTTAAATGTGGTTTGCAGCGTGTCCATGTATATGTAGATGTAACAACTTGCATAAAAAATCTGCTTCCCCCAAAAAATCTTTGATGTTTCTTTGACGGATTGGGAGAAGGCGGTGCAAAATGAAAACTCCGCACCGGCTGCCAAACTCCCTACACCATTGGATCGAAGTCGAATTGAAGAAAACTGGCAGATGATCACAATTCGGAAAGGCACTGTTGCGGAGATACGCTCATAAAACGACATCCAACAGTGACGAGTGCGCGAAATTGTGTATATTTAACCTGTCTTGCGAGTGCATTTACTTATTGATTTATTTGCGTTTACCTATCAAAGTTAGGTAAATTTCAAATTTCCATTCGCGGCTAATTATTTTGGTGCTACCCTGGTCTGTTATCTTACACTCAGCAGTACTTTTAATGTTTACAGAGTCTCTAGACCTGTGACTGAATAAGACTACAAATCTCTAATGCAAGTGTACGGTTTGCAGAAAAATTAGGAGCGAGTCTGTACTAGATAATGCATTGAATGGTGACTACTGTGAATTTCGAGGACTGGAGCAGGGGTCTACAGACCTTCATTCACCTTTTTATTACACAGTTTTATCGACCATTAAATTTAACAATTTGCTCAATAATTAAATATCTTCAGCAAAAGGTCATCAAACTGTTTTACAGTATTAATAAATAGGAACAGAGATTTTGCGTGTAAGTTAGGAAACAATCAGTTAACATGGGAGACACTTAAGCCCTAATGATAACAATCCCAATTATAATTATTATATTAATTTAATCATCGCTAATAACCTGCCCCCCCCCCCCCATGAAAAACGGACCTTGCCATTGGCAGGGAGGCTTGCGTGCCTCAGTGATACAGATAGGCATACAGTAGGTGAAACCACAATGGAGGGGTATCTGTTGAGACGCCAGATGAACGTGTGCTCATGAAGAGGGGCGGCAGCCTTTCAGTAGTTGCAGGGGCAACAGTCTTTATGATTGACTGATCTGGTCTTGTAACATCAACCAAAACGGCTTTGCTGTGCTAGTACTGTGAATGGCTGAAAGCAAGTGGAATCTACAGTAGTAATTATTCCCGAGGGCGTGTAGCTTTGAATAACCATAGGTTAAGTGATGATGGCATCCTTTTGGGTAAAATATTCCAGAGGTAAAATAGTCCCCCAATCAGATCTCTGGGCAGGGAGAATTCAGGAGAAACAAAACTGGCGTTCTACATATCGGAGCATGAAATTTCAGATCTCCTAATTGGACAGATAGGTTAGAAAACTTAAAAAGAGAAATATAGTTAGATATAGTGGGAATTAGTGAAGTTCGGTTGCAGGAGCAACAAGACTTTTAGTCAGGCGAATACAGGGTTATAAATACAAAATCAAATAGGGGTAATGCAGGAGTAGGTTTAATAATGAATAAAAAAATAGGAGTGCGGGTACGCTACTACCAACAGCATAGTGAACGCATTATTGTGGCCACGATAGACACGAAGCCCATGCCTACTACAGTAGTACAAGTTTATATGCCAACTAGCTCTGCAGATGACGAAGAAATTGATGAAATGTATGATGAGATAAAAGAAATTATTCAGGTAGTGAAGGGGACGAAAATTTAATAGTCATGCGTGACTGGAATTCGAGAGTAGGAAAATGGAGAGAAGGAAATATAGTGGGTGAATATGGAATGGGGGAAAGAAATGAAAGAGGAAGCCATCTGGTAGAATTTTGCACAGAGCATAACTTAATCATAGCTAACACTTGGTTCAAGAATCATAAAAGAAGGTTGTATACATGGAAGAATCCTGGAGATACTAGAAGGTATCAGATAGATTATATAATGGTAAGACAGAGATTTAGGAACCAGGTTTTAAATTGTAAGACATTTCCAGGGGCAGATGTGGACTCTGACCACAATCTATTGGTTATGAACTGTAGATTAAAATTGAAGAAATTGCAAAAAGGTGGGAATTTAAGGAGATGGGGCCTGGATAAACTGACTAAACTAGAGGTTGTACAGAGTTTCAGGAACAGCATAAGGGAACAATTGACAGGAATGGGGGAAAGAAATACATTAGAAGACGAATGGGTAGCTTTGAGGGATGAAGTAGTGAAGGCAGCAGAGGATCAAGTAGGTAAAAAGACCAGGGAAAGTAGAAATACTTGGGTAACACAAGAGACACCGAATTTAATCGCTAAAAGGAGAAAATATAAAAAATGTAATACATGAAGCAGGCGAAAGGGAATACAAACGTCTAAAAAATGGGACCAGTAGGAAGTGCAAAATGAGTAAGAAGGAATGGATAGAGGACAAATGTAAGGATATAGAAGCATAAATCAGTAGAGATATGATAAACACTGCCTACAGGCAAATTAAAGAGGCCTTTGGAGGAAAGAGAACCACCTGGTTGAATATTAAGAGCTCAGATGGAAAACCAGTCCAAGAAGGAAAAAAAGGAAGGTGGAAGGAGTATATAGATGGTCATACAAGGGAGAGGTACTTGAGAGCAAAGGAAGAGGATGTAGAGGAAGATGAGAAGGGAGATATGATACTGCGTGAAAAATTTGGCGAATCATATTGATTAAGTCTTGATTTAAATCGAAACAAAGCCCCGAGAGCAGACAACATACTGTTAGAGCTACTGATGGCCTTGAGGGAGCCAGCCACGACAAAACTCTTCCATCTGGTGAGCAAGATGTATGAGACACACGAAATACCCTCAGACCCAAGAAAATATAATGGTAGCAATTCCAAAGAAAGCAGGTGCCGACAGGTGCGAAAATTACAGAACTGTTGTTGTTATGGTCTTCAGTCCTGAGACTGGTTTGATGCAGCTCTCCATGCTACTCTATCCTGTGCAAGCTTTTTCATCTCCCAGTTCCTACTGTAACCTACATTCTTCTGAATCTGCTTAGTGTATTCATCTCTTGGTCTCCCTGTACGATTTTTATCCTCCAGGCTGCCCTCCAATACTAAATTGGTGATCCCTTGATGCCTCAGAACATGTCCTACCAACCGATCCCTTCTTCTGGCCAAGTTGTGCCACAAACTTCTCTTCTCCCCAATCCTATTCAATACTCCCTCATTAGTTATGTGATCTACCCATCTAATCTTCAGCATTCTTCTGTAGCGCCACATTTCGAAAGCTTCTATTCTCTTCTTGTCCAAACTATTTATCGTCCATGTTTCACTTCCATACATGGCTACACTCCATACAAATACTTTCAGAAATGACTTCCTGACACTTAAATCTATACTCGATGTTAACAAATTTCTCTTCTTCAGAAACACTTTCCTTGCCATTGCCAGTCTACATTTTATATCCTCTATACTTCGACCATCATCAGTTATTTTGCTCCCCAAATAGCAAAACTCCTTTACTACTTTAAGTGTCTCATTTCCTAATCTAATTCCTTCAGCATCACCCGACTTAATTAGACTACATTCCATTCTCCTTGTTTTGCTTTTTTTGATGTTCATCTTATATCCTCCTTTCAAGACACTGTCCATTCCATTCAACTGCTCTTCCAAGTCCTTTGCTGTCTCTGACAGAATTACAATGTCAATGGCGAACCTCAAAGTTTTTATTTCTTCTCCATGAATTTTAATACCTACTCCGAATTTTTCTTTTGTTTCCTTCACTGCTTGCTCAATATACAGATTGAACAACATCGGGGAGAGGCTACAAACCTGTCTTACTCCCTTTCCAACCACTGCTTCCCTTTCATGTCCCTCGACTCTTATAACTGCCATCTGGTTTCTGTACAAACTGTTAATAGCCTTTCGCTCCCTGTATTTTACCCCTGCCACCTTTATAATTTGAAAGAGAGTATTCCAGTTAACATTGTCAAAAACTTTCTCTAAGTCTACAAATGCTAGAAACGTAGGTTTGCCTTTCCTTAATCTTTCTTCTAAGATAAGTCGTAAGGTCAGTATTGCCTCACGTGTTCCAGTGTTTCTACGGAATCCAAACTGATCTTCCCCGAGGTTGACTTCTACTAGTTTTTCCATTCGTCTGTAAAGAATTCGTGTTAGTATTTTGCAGTTGTGACTTATTAAACTGATAGTTCGGTAATTTTCACGTCTGTCAACACCAGATTTCTTTGGGATTGGAATTATTATATTCTTCTTGAAGTCTGAGGGTATTTCGCCTGTTTCATACATCTTGCTCACCAGATGGTAGAGTTTTGTCAAGACTGGCTCTCCCAAGGCCGTCAGTAGTTCCAATGGTATGTTGTCTACTCCGGGGGCCTTGTTTCGACTCAGGTCTTTCAGTGCTCTGTCAAACTCTTCACGCAGTATCATATCTCCCATTTCATCTTCATCTACCTCCTCTTCCATTTCCATAATATTGTCCTGAAGTACATCGCCCTTGTATAGACCCTCTATATACTCCTTCCACCTTTCTGCTTTCCCTTCTTTGCTTAGAACTGGGTTTCCATCTGAGCTCTTGATATTCATACAAGTCGTTCTCTTATCTCCAAAGATCTCTTTAATTTTCCTGTAGGCAGTATCTATCTTACCCCTAGTAAGATAGGCCTCTACATCCGTACATTTGTCCTCTAGCCATCCCTGCTGAGCCATTTTGCACTTCCTGTCGATCTCATTTTTGAGACGTTTGTATTCCTTTTTGCCTGCTTCATTTACTGCATTTTTATATTTTCTCCTTTCATCAATTAAATTCAATATTTCTTCTGTTACCCAAGGATTTCTACTAGCCCTCGTCTTTTTACCTACTTGATCCTCTGCTGCCTTCGCTACTTGATCCCTCAAAGCTACCCATTCCTCTTCTACTGTATTTCTTTCCCCCATTTCTGTCAATTGTTCCCTTATGCTCTCCCTGAAACTCTGTACAACTTTTGGTTTAGTCAGTTTATCCAGGTCCCATCTCCTTAAATTCTCACGATGGGGGCGCGAATTCTCTTCCATGAAGACGAATGCCTCACCAATATGCTGCCGATATGGTTGCACTGTCAGTTGGAGGATGGCATTCACAGCCGTTTCCGCGCCTTCCATGACTACCAGTGGCGTACGTCGGTCCTACATAATGCCACCCCAAAACAGCAGGGAACCTCCACCTTGCTGCAGTCACTGGACAGTGTGTCTAAGGCGTTCAGCCTGACCGCGTTGCCTCCAAACACGTCTCCGATGATTGTCTGGTTGAAGGCATACGCGACCCTCATCGGTTAAGACAGTGTGATGCCAATCCTGAGCGATCCATTCGGCATGTTGTTGGACCCATTTGTACTGCAGTGCATGGTGTCGTTGTTGCAAAGATGGACCTCGCCATGTATGTCGGGAGTGAAGTTGCGCATCATGCAGCCTATTGCGCACAGTTTGAGTCGTAACACGACATCCTGTGGCTGCATGAAAAGAATTATTCAACATGGTGGCGTTACTGTCAGGGTTCCTCCAAACCATAATATGTAGGCAGCGGTCATCCACTGCAGTAGTAGCCTTTGGTCGGCCTGAGCAAGGCATGTCATCGACAGTTCCTGTCTCTCTGCATCTCCTCCACGTTTGAACAACATGACTTTGGTCCACTCCGAGATGCCTGAACACTTCCCTTTTTGAGATCCCCTCGTGGCACAAAGTGACAATGCGGACGGGTTCCAATCACGGTATTGACTGTTTATGCATGGTTGAACTACAGATAACACGAGCCGTGTACCTCCTTCCCGGTGAAATGACTGGAACTGATCAGGTGTCGGACACCCTCCGTCTAATAGGCGCTGCTCATGCATGGTTGTTTACATCTTTGGGGGGTTTAGTGACATATCTGAAGAGTCAAAGAGACTGTGTCCGTGCTACAATATCCACAGTCAACGTCTATCTTCAGGAGTTCTGGGAATAGGGGTGATGCAAAACGTTTTTTGATGTGTGTATATTGTGTTCGAACACAATAATTACCTCGAAGAAAACCGTCTACTGATACATAGTCAACACGGATTTAGAAAACATCGTTCTGTCAAACACAACTAGCTCTTTACTCACATGAATTGTTGAGTGCTATTGACAAGGGATTTCAAATTGATTCTATATTTATGGATTTTCGGAAGGCTATTGACACTGTACCACACAGGCGGCTTGTGGTGAAATTGCGTGCTTATTTAATATCGTCTCAGTTATGTGACTTGATTCGTGATTTCCTGTCAGAGAGGTTACAGTTCATACTAATTGACGGAAAGTCATCGAGTAAAACAGAAGTTATTTCTGGCGTCCCCCAAGGTAGTGTTATACGCCCTTTGTTGTTCCGTATCTATATAAACGATTTTGGAGACAATCTGAGCAGCTGTCTTAGGATGTTTGCAGATGATGCTGTCATTTATCGGCTGGTAAAGTCATCAGAAGATCAAAACAAATTGCAAAACGATTTAGAAAAGATATCTATATGGTGCGAAAATTGACAATTAACCCTAAATAATGAAAGTGTGAGGCCATGAGCGCTAAAAGGAATCCGTTAAATCACGGTTACACGATAAATTAGTCAATTCTAAAAGCCGTAAATTCAACTAAATACCTAGGAATTACAATCATGAACTACTTAAATTGGAAAGAATACATACAAAATGTTGTGGGGAAGGCTAACCAAAGACTGCGTTTTATTAGCAGGACACTTAGAAAACGTAACAGATCTACTAAGGAGACTGCCTACACCACGCTTGTCCGTCCTCTTTTAGAATACTGCTGTGGGGTGTGGGATACTTACCAGATAAGATTGACAGAGCACATCGAAAAAGTTCAAAGAAGGGCAGGACGTTTTGTGTTATTGCGAAATAGGAGAGAGAGGGACTCATTGAAATGATACTGGATTTGGGATGGACATCATTAAAACAAATGAGTTTTTCGTTGTAGAGCAATCATCTCATGAAATACCAATCACCAACTTTCTTCTCCGAATGCGAAAATATTTTGTCGATGCCGACCTACACAGGGAGAAACGATCACTATGATAAAATAAGGGAAATCGGAGCTCGTATGGAAAGATATAGGTGTTCGTTGTTTCCGTGCGCTATACGAAATTGGAATAATAGAGAATTGCGAAGGTGGTTCGATGAACTCTCTGCCAGACACTTAAATGTGGTTTGCAGCGTGTCCATGTATATGTAGATGTAACAACTTGCATAAAAAATCTGCTTCCCCCAAAAAATCTTTGATGTTTCTTTGACGGATTGGGAGAAGGCGGTGCAAAATGAAAACTCCGCACCGGCTGCCAAACTCCCTACACCATTGGATCGAAGTCGAATTGAAGAAAACTGGCAGATGATCACAATTCGGAAAGGCACTGTTGCGGAGATACGCTCATAAAACGACATCCAACAGTGACGAGTGCGCGAAATTGTGTATATTTAACCTGTCTTGCGAGTGCATTTACTTATTGATTTATTTGCGTTTACCTATCAAAGTTAGGTAAATTTCAAATTTCCATTCGCGGCTAATTATTTTGGTGCTACCCTGGTCTGTTATCTTACACTCAGCAGTACTTTTAATGTTTACAGAGTCTCTAGACCTGTGACTGAATAAGACTACAAATCTCTAATGCAAGTGTACGGTTTGCAGAAAAATTAGGAGCGAGTCTGTACTAGATAATGCATTGAATGGTGACTACTGTGAATTTCGAGGACTGGAGCAGGGGTCTACAGACCTTCATTCACCTTTTTATTACACAGTTTTATCGACCATTAAATTTAACAATTTGCTCAATAATTAAATATCTTCAGCAAAAGGTCATCAAACTGTTTTACAGTATTAATAAATAGGAACAGAGATTTTGCGTGTAAGTTAGGAAACAATCAGTTAACATGGGAGACACTTAAGCCCTAATGATAACAATCCCAATTATAATTATTATATTAATTTAATCATCGCTAATAACCTGCCCCCCCCCCCCCCCCATGAAAAACGGACCTTGCCATTGGCAGGGAGGCTTGCGTGCCTCAGTGATACAGATAGGCATACAGTAGGTGAAACCACAATGGAGGGGTATCTGTTGAGACGCCAGATGAACGTGTGCTCATGAAGAGGGGCGGCAGCCTTTCAGTAGTTGCAGGGGCAACAGTCTTTATGATTGACTGATCTGGTCTTGTAACATCAACCAAAACGGCTTTGCTGTGCTAGTACTGTGAATGGCTGAAAGCAAGTGGAATCTACAGTAGTAATTATTCCCGAGGGCGTGTAGCTTTGAATAACCATAGGTTAAGTGATGATGGCATCCTTTTGGGTAAAATATTCCAGAGGTAAAATAGTCCCCCAATCAGATCTCTGGGCAGGGAGAATTCAGGAGAAACAAAACTGGCGTTCTACATATCGGAGCATGAAATTTCAGATCTCCTAATTGGACAGATAGGTTAGAAAACTTAAAAAGAGAAATATAGTTAGATATAGTGGGAATTAGTGAAGTTCGGTTGCAGGAGCAACAAGACTTTTAGTCAGGCGAATACAGGGTTATAAATACAAAATCAAATAGGGGTAATGCAGGAGTAGGTTTAATAATGAATAAAAAAATAGGAGTGCGGGTACGCTACTACCAACAGCATAGTGAACGCATTATTGTGGCCACGATAGACACGAAGCCCATGCCTACTACAGTAGTACAAGTTTATATGCCAACTAGCTCTGCAGATGACGAAGAAATTGATGAAATGTATGATGAGATAAAAGAAATTATTCAGGTAGTGAAGGGGACGAAAATTTAATAGTCATGCGTGACTGGAATTCGAGAGTAGGAAAATGGAGAGAAGGAAATATAGTGGGTGAATATGGAATGGGGGAAAGAAATGAAAGAGGAAGCCATCTGGTAGAATTTTGCACAGAGCATAACTTAATCATAGCTAACACTTGGTTCAAGAATCATAAAAGAAGGTTGTATACATGGAAGAATCCTGGAGATACTAGAAGGTATCAGATAGATTATATAATGGTAAGACAGAGATTTAGGAACCAGGTTTTAAATTGTAAGACATTTCCAGGGGCAGATGTGGACTCTGACCACAATCTATTGGTTATGAACTGTAGATTAAAATTGAAGAAATTGCAAAAAGGTGGGAATTTAAGGAGATGGGGCCTGGATAAACTGACTAAACTAGAGGTTGTACAGAGTTTCAGGAACAGCATAAGGGAACAATTGACAGGAATGGGGGAAAGAAATACATTAGAAGACGAATGGGTAGCTTTGAGGGATGAAGTAGTGAAGGCAGCAGAGGATCAAGTAGGTAAAAAGACCAGGGAAAGTAGAAATACTTGGGTAACACAAGAGACACCGAATTTAATCGCTAAAAGGAGAAAATATAAAAAATGTAATACATGAAGCAGGCGAAAGGGAATACAAACGTCTAAAAAATGGGACCAGTAGGAAGTGCAAAATGAGTAAGAAGGAATGGATAGAGGACAAATGTAAGGATATAGAAGCATAAATCAGTAGAGATATGATAAACACTGCCTACAGGCAAATTAAAGAGGCCTTTGGAGGAAAGAGAACCACCTGGTTGAATATTAAGAGCTCAGATGGAAAACCAGTCCAAGAAGGAAAAAAAGGAAGGTGGAAGGAGTATATAGATGGTCATACAAGGGAGAGGGTACTTGAGAGCAAAGGAAGAGGATGTAGAGGAAGATGAGAAGGGAGATATGATACTGCGTGAAAAATTTGGCGAATCATATTGATTAAGTCTTGATTTAAATCGAAACAAAGCCCCAAGAGCAGACAACATACTGTTAGAGCTACTGATGGCCTTGAGGGAGCCAGCCACGACAAAACTCTTCCATCTGGTGAGCAAGATGTATGAGACACACGAAATACCCTCAGACCCAAGAAAATATAATGGTAGCAATTCCAAAGAAAGCAGGTGCCGACAGGTGCGAAAATTACAGAACTGTTGTTGTTATGGTCTTCAGTCCTGAGACTGGTTTGATGCAGCTCTCCATGCTACTCTATCCTGTGCAAGCTTTTTCATCTCCCAGTTCCTACTGTAACCTACATTCTTCTGAATCTGCTTAGTGTATTCATCTCTTGGTCTCCCTGTACGATTTTTACCCTCCAGGCTGCCCTCCAATACTAAATTGGTGATCCCTTGATGCCTCAGAACATGTCCTACCAACCGATCCCTTCTTCTGGCCAAGTTGTGCCACAAACTTCTCTTCTCCCCAATCCTATTCAATACTCCCTCATTAGTTATGTGATCTACCCATCTAATCTTCAGCATTCTTCTGTAGCGCCACATTTCGAAAGCTTCTATTCTCTTCTTGTCCAAACTATTTATCGTCCATGTTTCACTTCCATACATGGCTACACTCCATACAAATACTTTCAGAAATGACTTCCTGACACTTAAATCTATACTCGATGTTAACAAATTTCTCTTCTTCAGAAACACTTTCCTTGCCATTGCCAGTCTACATTTTATATCCTCTATACTTCGACCATCATCAGTTATTTTGCTCCCCAAATAGCAAAACTCCTTTACTACTTTAAGTGTCTCATTTCCTAATCTAATTCCTTCAGCATCACCCGACTTAATTAGACTACATTCCATTCTCCTTGTTTTGCTTTTGTTGATGTTCATCTTATATCCTCCTTTCAAGACACTGTCCATTCCATTCAACTGCTCTTCAAGTCCTTTGCTGTCTCTGACAGAATTACAATGTCAATGGCGAACCTCAAAGTTTTTATTTCTTCTCCATGAATTTTAATACCTACTCCGAATTTTTCTTTTGTTTCCTTCACTGCTTGCTCAATATACAGATTGAACAACATCGGGGAGAGGCTACAAACCTGTCTTACTCCCTTTCCAACCACTGCTTCCCTTTCATGTCCCTCGACTCTTATAACTGCCATCTGGTTTCTGTACAAACTGTTAATAGCCTTTCGCTCCCTGTATTTTACCCCTGCCACCTTTATAATTTGAAAGAGAGTATTCCAGTTAACATTGTCAAAAACTTTCTCTAAGTCTACAAATGCTAGAAACGTAGGTTTGCCTTTCCTTAATCTTTCTTCTAAGATAAGTCGTAAGGTCAGTATTGCCTCACGTGTTCCAGTGTTTCTACGGAATCCAAACTGATCTTCCCCGAGTTGACTTCTACTAGTTTTTCCATTCGTCTGTAAAGAATTCGTGTTAGTATTTTGCAGTTGTGACTTATTAAACTGATAGTTCGGTAATTTTCACGTCTGTCAACACCAGATTTCTTTGGGATTGGAATTATTATATTCTTCTTGAAGTCTGAGGGTATTTCGCCTGTTTCATACATCTTGCTCACCAGATGGTAGAGTTTTGTCAAGACTGGCTCTCCCAAGGCCGTCAGTAGTTCCAATGGTATGTTGTCTACTCCGGGGGCCTTGTTTCGACTCAGGTCTTTCAGTGCTCTGTCAAACTCTTCACGCAGTATCATATCTCCCATTTCATCTTCATCTACCTCCTCTTCCATTTCCATAATATTGTCCTGAAGTACATCGCCCTTGTATAGACCCTCTATATACTCCTTCCACCTTTCTGCTTTCCCTTCTTTGCTTAGAACTGGGTTTCCATCTGAGCTCTTGATATTCATACAAGTCGTTCTCTTATCTCCAAAGGTCTCTTTAATTTTCCTGTAGGCAGTATCTATCTTACCCCTAGTAAGATAGGCCTCTACATCCGTACATTTGTCCTCTAGCCATCCCTGCTGAGCCATTTTGCACTTCCTGTCGATCTCATTTTTGAGACGTTTGTATTCCTTTTTGCCTGCTTCATTTACTGCATTTTTATATTTTCTCCTTTCATCAATTAAATTCAATATTTCTTCTGTTACCCAAGGATTTCTACTAGCCCTCGTCTTTTTACCTACTTGATCCTCTGCTGCCTTCGCTACTTGATGCCTCAAAGCTACCCATTCCTCTTCTACTGTATTTCTTTCCCCCATTTCTGTCAATTGTTCCCTTATGCTCTCCCTGAAACTCTGTACAACTTTTGGTTTAGTCAGTTTATCCAGGTCCCATCTCCTTAAATTCTCACGATGGGGGCGCGAATTCTCTTCCATGAAGACGAATGCCTCACCAATATGCTGCCGATATGGTTGCACTGTCAGTTGGAGGATGGCATTCACAGCCGTTTCCGCGCCTTCCATGACTACCAGTGGCGTACGTCGGTTCCTACATAATGCCACCCCAAAACAGCAGGGAACCTCCACCTTGCTGCAGTCACTGGACAGTGTGTCTAAGGCGTTCAGCCTGACCGCGTTGCCTCCAAACACGTCTCCGATGATTGTCTGGTTGAAGGCATACGCGACCCTCATCGGTTAAGACAGTGTGATGCCAATCCTGAGCGATCCATTCGGCATGTTGTTGGACCCATTTGTACTGCAGTGCATGGTGTCGTTGTTGCAAAGATGGACCTCGCCATGTATGTCGGGAGTGAAGTTGCGCATCATGCAGCCTATTGCGCACAGTTTGAGTCGTAACACGACATCCTGTGGCTGCATGAAAAGAATTATTCAACATGGTGGCGTTACTGTCAGGGTTCCTCCAAACCATAATATGTAGGCAGCGGTCATCCACTGCAGTAGTAGCCTTTGGTCGGCCTGAGCAAGGCATGTCATCGACAGTTCCTGTCTCTCTGCATCTCCTCCACGTTTGAACAACATGACTTTGGTCCACTCCGAGATGCCTGAACACTTCCCTTTTTGAGATCCCCTCGTGGCACAAAGTGACAATGCGGACGGGTTCCAATCACGGTATTGACTGTTTATGCATGGTTGAACTACAGATAACACGAGCCGTGTACCTCCTTCCCGGTGAAATGACTGGAACTGATCAGGTGTCGGACACCCTCCGTCTAATAGGGCCGCTGCTCATGCATGGTTGTTTACATCTTTGGGGGGTTTAGTGACATATCTGAAGAGTCAAAGAGACTGTGTCCGTGCTACAATATCCACAGTCAACGTCTATCTTCAGGAGTTCTGGGAATAGGGGTGATGCAAAACTTTTTTTGATGTGTGTATATTGTGTTCGAACACAATAATTACCTCGAAGAAAACCGTCTACTGATACATAGTCAACACGGATTTAGAAAACATCGTTCTGTCAAACACAACTAGCTCTTTACTCACATGAATTGTTGAGTGCTATTGACAAGGGATTTCAAATTGATTCTATATTTATGGATTTTCGGAAGGCTATTGACACTGTACCACACAGGCGGCTTGTGGTGAAATTGCGTGCTTATTTAATATCGTCTCAGTTATGTG
>NW_025728694.1:0-42459 GCF_021461385.2 Schistocerca piceifrons
CTCTATTCGAAAAGGGCAGTTGTTTGAGGTGCAATGGATGAGCAGCCAGTTGCAGCAGAACAGGGAGCTGTGTCGCGCACTGTTTCCACAAAAGCGAAGAACACTGACGCAGGTAGCGTGGCCGAGCGGTCTAAGGCGCTGGTTTAAGGCACCAGTCCTCTTCGGAGGCGTGGGGTTCGAATCCCACCGCTGCCAATTTTTACTTCTCGTTTTTGTGCCATTGCGGTGTGGTCTCGTGGGTAAGAACGCAGCTCCTGTGACCGCCGTGGCGCGTAGGTAGCGTGGCCGAGCGGTCTAAGGCGCTGGTTTCAGGCACCAGTCTCTTCGGAGGCGTGGGTTCGAATCCCACCGCTGCCAATGTTTTCTGTCTCGGAAGCCCGTAGCACTGATTACCCGCGACGAAAACAGCGCGGCAAGCCGTGAGCGTCTCTTTCTTAAATTGTCGTAGCAGCACAGTGCGTGGGTGCAACGACAGGATTCACAGGCGCAGTTTGGTGTCACGATTGCTGGCGTTCGTCTCCACGAAATGTGTCCAGAGCACGACGTTCTATAAGGTGGAAACGCTAATTTTTGCCGTTGTCGTCAAGTAGATTGTGTATAGCTTGCTGTGTTCGCAGGAGGAGCCCTGGCGTCGTTATCCGGTGTGGTCTAGTGGCTAGGATACCTGGCTCTCACCCAGGAGGCCCGGGTTCGATTCCCGGTACCGGAAATGCGCATTTTGTTGCTCCTCTTATGCGACTTGTCCCGACTTAGCTCGACTGACGCTCCGCTGACGCTTGCAGAAAACTACGTTAAGTACGATTCGTGGTGACAAGTGACGGCGAGAGCGATGCGACATGTATCCACCTCTTATCGAGGGCACATACCTGTGGTCAACAGAGCTGGAGGACTGCAAGGACATTGCCACGGGGGTTGAATGCAGCTAACCACACTGCTTAGTGTCCTAACAGCGCAGGACACGTTCGCTTGCCAGTATACATGTAATGGAGACCGCGTCTGACACAGCTGTGGGGAGACACAGTGGTGTGTGGGCTGAGCTTTGCTGTGCATCGCCACTTGCAGTCGCGAGAACTGCTCTCGGCGGTGCTTCCGTGGCCGTGATCGTCTAGTGGTTAGGACATTGCGTTGTGGCCGCAATAACCCAGGTTCGAATCCTGGTCACGGCAAATTTTAAAGTTTGCCTTGCTGTCGCTGCAGTGACGATTGTGACTCAGTGTTTGAAATCACAGTGCCCTCTTCATTTTTCACTCATGTTCCGCAGGCTGCAGGTGGCACTACCAGTTCATTATCAACACGCAATGCCGCCGCACCAGAGCGCGGGCAGCTGCCTGTGTAGTTAATCTCTATTCGAAAAGGGCAGTTGTTTGAGGTGCAATGGATGAGCAGCCAGTTGCAGCAGAACAGGGAGCTGTGTCGCGCACTGTTTCCACAAAAGCGAAGAACACTGACGCAGTAGCGTGGCCGAGCGGTCTAAGGCGCTGGTTTAAGGCACCAGTCTCTTCGGAGGCGTGGGTTCGAATCCCACCGCTGCCAATTTTTACTTCTCGTTTTTGTGCCATTGCGGTGTGGTCTCGTGGGTAAGAACGCAGCTCCTGTGACCGCCGTGGCGCGTAGGTAGCGTGGCCGAGCGGTCTAAGGCGCTGGTTTCAGGCACCAGTCTCTTCGGAGGCGTGGGTTCGAATCCCACCGCTGCCAATGTTTTCTGTCTCGGAAGCCGTAGCACTGATTACCCGCGACGAAAACAGCGCGGCAAGCCGTGAGCGTCTCTTTCTTAAATTGTCGTAGCAGCACAGTGCGTGGTGCAACGACAGGATTCACAGGCGCAGTTTGGTGTCACGATTGCTGGCGTTCGTCTCCACGAAATGTGTCCAGAGCACGACGTTCTATAAAGTGGAAACGCTAATTTTTGCCGTTGTCGTCAAGTAGATTGTGTATAGCTTGCTGTGTTCGCAGGAGGAGCCCTGGCGTCGTTATCCGGTGTGGTCTAGTGGCTAGGATACCTGGCTCTCACCCAGGAGGCCCGGGTTCGATTCCCGGTACCGGAAATGCGCATTTTGTTGCTCCTCTTATGCGACTTGTCCTGACTTAGCTCGACTGACGCTCCGCTGACGCTTGCAGAAAACTACGTTAAGTACGATTCGTGGTGACAAGTGACGGCGAGAGCGATGCGACATGTATCCACCTCTTATCGAGGCACCTACCTGTGGTCAACAGAGCTGGAGGACTGCAAGACATTGCCACGGGGGTTGAATGCAGCTAACCACACTGCTTAGTGTCCTAACAGCGCAGACACGTTCGCTTGCCAGTATACATGTAATGGAGACCGCGTCTGACACAGCTGTGGGGAGACACAGTGGTGTGTGGGCTGAGCTTTGCTGTGCATCGCCACTTGCAGTCGCGAGAACTGCTCTCGGCGGTGCTTCCGTGGCCGTGATCGTCTAGTGGTTAGGACATTGCGTTGTGGCCGCAATAACCCAGGTTCGAATCCTGGTCACGGCAAATTTTAAAGTTTTGCCTTGCTGTCGCTGCAGTGACGATTGTGACTCAGTGTTTGAAATCACAGTGCCCTCTTCATTTTTCACTCATGTTCCGCAGGCTGCAGGTGGCACTACCAGTTCATTATCAACACGCAATGCCGCCGCACCAGAGCGCGGGCAGCTGCCTGTGTAGTTAATCTCTATTCGAAAAGGGCAGTTGTTTGAGGTGCAATGGATGAGCAGCCAGTTGCAGCAGAACAGGGAGCTGTGTCGCGCACTGTTTCCACAAAAGCGAAGAACACTGACGCAGGTAGCGTGGCCGAGCGGTCTAAGGCGCTGGTTTAAGGCACCAGTCTCTTCGGAGGCGTGGGTTCGAATCCCACCGCTGCCAATTTTTACTTCTCGTTTTTGTGCCATTGCGGTGTGGTCTCGTGGGTAAGAACGCAGCTCCTGTGACCGCCGTGGCGCGTAGGTAGCGTGGCCGAGCGGTCTAAGGCGCTGGTTTCAGGCACCAGTCTCTTCGGAGGCGTGGGTTCGAATCCCACCGCTGCCAATGTTTTCTGTCTCGGAAGCCGTAGCACTGATTACCCGCGACGAAAACAGCGCGGCAAGCCGTGAGCGTCTCTTTCTTAAATTGTCGTAGCAGCACAGTGCGTGGTGCAACGACAGGATTCACAGGCGCAGTTTGGTGTCACGATTGCTGGCGTTCGTCTCCACGAAATGTGTCCAGAGCACGACGTTCTATAAAGTGGAAACGCTAATTTTTGCCGTTGTCGTCAAGTAGATTGTGTATAGCTTGCTGTGTTCGCAGGAGGAGCCCTGGCGTCGTTATCCGGTGTGGTCTAGTGGCTAGGATACCTGGCTCTCACCCAGGAGGCCCGGGTTCGATTCCCGGTACCGGAAATGCGCATTTTGTTGCTCCTCTTATGCGACTTGTCCTGACTTAGCTCGACTGACGCTCCGCTGACGCTTGCAGAAAACTACGTTAAGTACGATTCGTGGTGACAAGTGACGGCGAGAGCGATGCGACATGTATCCACCTCTTATCGAGGCACCTACCTGTGGTCAACAGAGCTGGAGGACTGCAAGACATTGCCACGGGGGTTGAATGCAGCTAACCACACTGCTTAGTGTCCTAACAGCGCAGACACGTTCGCTTGCCAGTATACATGTAATGGAGACCGCGTCTGACACAGCTGTGGGGAGACACAGTGGTGTGTGGGCTGAGCTTTGCTGTGCATCGCCACTTGCAGTCGCGAGAACTGCTCTCGGCGGTGCTTCCGTGGCCGTGATCGTCTAGTGGTTAGGACATTGCGTTGTGGCCGCAATAACCCAGGTTCGAATCCTGGTCACGGCAAATTTTAAAGTTTTGCCTTGCTGTCGCTGCAGTGACGATTGTGACTCAGTGTTTGAAATCACAGTGCCCTCTTCATTTTTCACTCATGTTCCGCAGGCTGCAGGTGGCACTACCAGTTCATTATCAACACGCAATGCCGCCGCACCAGAGCGCGGGCAGCTGCCTGTGTAGTTAATCTCTATTCGAAAAGGGCAGTTGTTTGAGGTGCAATGGATGAGCAGCCAGTTGCAGCAGAACAGGGAGCTGTGTCGCGCACTGTTTCCACAAAAGCGAAGAACACTGACGCAGGTAGCGTGGCCGAGCGGTCTAAGGCGCTGGTTTAAGGCACCAGTCTCTTCGGAGGCGTGGGTTCGAATCCCACCGCTGCCAATTTTTACTTCTCGTTTTTGTGCCATTGCGGTGTGGTCTCGTGGGTAAGAACGCAGCTCCTGTGACCGCCGTGGCGCGTAGGTAGCGTGGCCGAGCGGTCTAAGGCGCTGGTTTCAGGCACCAGTCTCTTCGGAGGCGTGGGTTCGAATCCCACCGCTGCCAATGTTTTCTGTCTCGGAAGCCGTAGCACTGATTACCCGCGACGAAAACAGCGCGGCAAGCCGTGAGCGTCTCTTTCTTAAATTGTCGTAGCAGCACAGTGCGTGGTGCAACGACAGGATTCACAGGCGCAGTTTGGTGTCACGATTGCTGGCGTTCGTCTCCACGAAATGTGTCCAGAGCACGACGTTCTATAAAGTGGAAACGCTAATTTTTGCCGTTGTCGTCAAGTAGATTGTGTATAGCTTGCTGTGTTCGCAGGAGGAGCCCTGGCGTCGTTATCCGGTGTGGTCTAGTGGCTAGGATACCTGGCTCTCACCCAGGAGGCCCGGGTTCGATTCCCGGTACCGGAAATGCGCATTTTGTTGCTCCTCTTATGCGACTTGTCCTGACTTAGCTCGACTGACGCTCCGCTGACGCTTGCAGAAAACTACGTTAAGTACGATTCGTGGTGACAAGTGACGGCGAGAGCGATGCGACATGTATCCACCTCTTATCGAGGCACCTACCTGTGGTCAACAGAGCTGGAGGACTGCAAGACATTGCCACGGGGGTTGAATGCAGCTAACCACACTGCTTAGTGTCCTAACAGCGCAGACACGTTCGCTTGCCAGTATACATGTAATGGAGACCGCGTCTGACACAGCTGTGGGGAGACACAGTGGTGTGTGGGCTGAGCTTTGCTGTGCATCGCCACTTGCAGTCGCGAGAACTGCTCTCGGCGGTGCTTCCGTGGCCGTGATCGTCTAGTGGTTAGGACATTGCGTTGTGGCCGCAATAACCCAGGTTCGAATCCTGGTCACGGCAAATTTTAAAGTTTTGCCTTGCTGTCGCTGCAGTGACGATTGTGACTCAGTGTTTGAAATCACAGTGCCCTCTTCATTTTTCACTCATGTTCCGCAGGCTGCAGGTGGCACTACCAGTTCATTATCAACACGCAATGCCGCCGCACCAGAGCGCGGGCAGCTGCCTGTGTAGTTAATCTCTATTCGAAAAGGGCAGTTGTTTGAGGTGCAATGGATGAGCAGCCAGTTGCAGCAGAACAGGGAGCTGTGTCGCGCACTGTTTCCACAAAAGCGAAGAACACTGACGCAGGTAGCGTGGCCGAGCGGTCTAAGGCGCTGGTTTAAGGCACCAGTCTCTTCGGAGGCGTGGGTTCGAATCCCACCGCTGCCAATTTTTACTTCTCGTTTTTGTGCCATTGCGGTGTGGTCTCGTGGGTAAGAACGCAGCTCCTGTGACCGCCGTGGCGCGTAGGTAGCGTGGCCGAGCGGTCTAAGGCGCTGGTTTCAGGCACCAGTCTCTTCGGAGGCGTGGGTTCGAATCCCACCGCTGCCAATGTTTTCTGTCTCGGAAGCCGTAGCACTGATTACCCGCGACGAAAACAGCGCGGCAAGCCGTGAGCGTCTCTTTCTTAAATTGTCGTAGCAGCACAGTGCGTGGTGCAACGACAGGATTCACAGGCGCAGTTTGGTGTCACGATTGCTGGCGTTCGTCTCCACGAAATGTGTCCAGAGCACGACGTTCTATAAAGTGGAAACGCTAATTTTTGCCGTTGTCGTCAAGTAGATTGTGTATAGCTTGCTGTGTTCGCAGGAGGAGCCCTGGCGTCGTTATCCGGTGTGGTCTAGTGGCTAGGATACCTGGCTCTCACCCAGGAGGCCCGGGTTCGATTCCCGGTACCGGAAATGCGCATTTTGTTGCTCCTCTTATGCGACTTGTCCTGACTTAGCTCGACTGACGCTCCGCTGACGCTTGCAGAAAACTACGTTAAGTACGATTCGTGGTGACAAGTGACGGCGAGAGCGATGCGACATGTATCCACCTCTTATCGAGGCACCTACCTGTGGTCAACAGAGCTGGAGGACTGCAAGACATTGCCACGGGGGTTGAATGCAGCTAACCACACTGCTTAGTGTCCTAACAGCGCAGACACGTTCGCTTGCCAGTATACATGTAATGGAGACCGCGTCTGACACAGCTGTGGGGAGACACAGTGGTGTGTGGGCTGAGCTTTGCTGTGCATCGCCACTTGCAGTCGCGAGAACTGCTCTCGGCGGTGCTTCCGTGGCCGTGATCGTCTAGTGGTTAGGACATTGCGTTGTGGCCGCAATAACCCAGGTTCGAATCCTGGTCACGGCAAATTTTAAAGTTTTGCCTTGCTGTCGCTGCAGTGACGATTGTGACTCAGTGTTTGAAATCACAGTGCCCTCTTCATTTTTCACTCATGTTCCGCAGGCTGCAGGTGGCACTACCAGTTCATTATCAACACGCAATGCCGCCGCACCAGAGCGCGGGCAGCTGCCTGTGTAGTTAATCTCTATTCGAAAAGGGCAGTTGTTTGAGGTGCAATGGATGAGCAGCCAGTTGCAGCAGAACAGGGAGCTGTGTCGCGCACTGTTTCCACAAAAGCGAAGAACACTGACGCAGGTAGCGTGGCCGAGCGGTCTAAGGCGCTGGTTTAAGGCACCAGTCTCTTCGGAGGCGTGGGTTCGAATCCCACCGCTGCCAATTTTTACTTCTCGTTTTTGTGCCATTGCGGTGTGGTCTCGTGGGTAAGAACGCAGCTCCTGTGACCGCCGTGGCGCGTAGGTAGCGTGGCCGAGCGGTCTAAGGCGCTGGTTTCAGGCACCAGTCTCTTCGGAGGCGTGGGTTCGAATCCCACCGCTGCCAATGTTTTCTGTCTCGGAAGCCGTAGCACTGATTACCCGCGACGAAAACAGCGCGGCAAGCCGTGAGCGTCTCTTTCTTAAATTGTCGTAGCAGCACAGTGCGTGGTGCAACGACAGGATTCACAGGCGCAGTTTGGTGTCACGATTGCTGGCGTTCGTCTCCACGAAATGTGTCCAGAGCACGACGTTCTATAAGGTGGAAACGCTAATTTTTGCCGTTGTCGTCAAGTAGATTGTGTATAGCTTGCTGTGTTCGCAGGAGGAGCCCTGGCGTCGTTATCCGGTGTGGTCTAGTGGCTAGGATACCTGGCTCTCACCCAGGAGGCCCGGGTTCGATTCCCGGTACCGGAAATGCGCATTTTGTTGCTCCTCTTATGCGACTTGTCCCGACTTAGCTCGACTGACGCTCCGCTGACGCTTGCAGAAAACTACGTTAAGTACGATTCGTGGTGACAAGTGACGGCGAGAGCGATGCGACATGTATCCACCTCTTATCGAGGCACCTACCTGTGGTCAACAGAGCTGGAGGACTGCAAGACATTGCCACGGGGGTTGAATGCAGCTAACCACACTGCTTAGTGTCCTAACAGCGCAGACACGTTCGCTTGCCAGTATACATGTAATGGAGACCGCGTCTGACACAGCTGTGGGGAGACACAGTGGTGTGTGGGCTGAGCTTTGCTGTGCATCGCCACTTGCAGTCGCGAGAACTGCTCTCGGCGGTGCTTCCGTGGCCGTGATCGTCTAGTGGTTAGGACATTGCGTTGTGGCCGCAATAACCCAGGTTCGAATCCTGGTCACGGCAAATTTTAAAGTTTTGCCTTGCTGTCGCTGCAGTGACGATTGTGACTCAGTGTTTGAAATCACAGTGCCCTCTTCATTTTTCACTCATGTTCCGCAGGCTGCAGGTGGCACTACCAGTTCATTATCAACACGCAATGCCGCCGCACCAGAGCGCGGGCAGCTGCCTGTGTAGTTAATCTCTATTCGAAAAGGGCAGTTGTTTGAGGTGCAATGGATGAGCAGCCAGTTGCAGCAGAACAGGGAGCTGTGTCGCGCACTGTTTCCACAAAAGCGAAGAACACTGACGCAGGTAGCGTGGCCGAGCGGTCTAAGGCGCTGGTTTAAGGCACCAGTCTCTTCGGAGGCGTGGGTTCGAATCCCACCGCTGCCAATTTTTACTTCTCGTTTTTGTGCCATTGCGGTGTGGTCTCGTGGGTAAGAACGCAGCTCCTGTGACCGCCGTGGCGCGTAGGTAGCGTGGCCGAGCGGTCTAAGGCGCTGGTTTCAGGCACCAGTCTCTTCGGAGGCGTGGGTTCGAATCCCACCGCTGCCAATGTTTTCTGTCTCGGAAGCCGTAGCACTGATTACCCGCGACGAAAACAGCGCGGCAAGCCGTGAGCGTCTCTTTCTTAAATTGTCGTAGCAGCACAGTGCGTGGTGCAACGACAGGATTCACAGGCGCAGTTTGGTGTCACGATTGCTGGCGTTCGTCTCCACGAAATGTGTCCAGAGCACGACGTTCTATAAGGTGGAAACGCTAATTTTTGCCGTTGTCGTCAAGTAGATTGTGTATAGCTTGCTGTGTTCGCAGGAGGAGCCCTGGCGTCGTTATCCGGTGTGGTCTAGTGGCTAGGATACCTGGCTCTCACCCAGGAGGCCCGGGTTCGATTCCCGGTACCGGAAATGCGCATTTTGTTGCTCCTCTTATGCGACTTGTCCCGACTTAGCTCGACTGACGCTCCGCTGACGCTTGCAGAAAACTACGTTAAGTACGATTCGTGGTGACAAGTGACGGCGAGAGCGATGCGACATGTATCCACCTCTTATCGAGGCACCTACCTGTGGTCAACAGAGCTGGAGGACTGCAAGACATTGCCACGGGGGTTGAATGCAGCTAACCACACTGCTTAGTGTCCTAACAGCGCAGACACGTTCGCTTGCCAGTATACATGTAATGGAGACCGCGTCTGACACAGCTGTGGGGAGACACAGTGGTGTGTGGGCTGAGCTTTGCTGTGCATCGCCACTTGCAGTCGCGAGAACTGCTCTCGGCGGTGCTTCCGTGGCCGTGATCGTCTAGTGGTTAGGACATTGCGTTGTGGCCGCAATAACCCAGGTTCGAATCCTGGTCACGGCAAATTTTAAAGTTTTGCCTTGCTGTCGCTGCAGTGACGATTGTGACTCAGTGTTTGAAATCACAGTGCCCTCTTCATTTTTCACTCATGTTCCGCAGGCTGCAGGTGGCACTACCAGTTCATTATCAACACGCAATGCCGCCGCACCAGAGCGCGGGCAGCTGCCTGTGTAGTTAATCTCTATTCGAAAAGGGCAGTTGTTTGAGGTGCAATGGATGAGCAGCCAGTTGCAGCAGAACAGGGAGCTGTGTCGCGCACTGTTTCCACAAAAGCGAAGAACACTGACGCAGGTAGCGTGGCCGAGCGGTCTAAGGCGCTGGTTTAAGGCACCAGTCTCTTCGGAGGCGTGGGTTCGAATCCCACCGCTGCCAATTTTTACTTCTCGTTTTTGTGCCATTGCGGTGTGGTCTCGTGGGTAAGAACGCAGCTCCTGTGACCGCCGTGGCGCGTAGGTAGCGTGGCCGAGCGGTCTAAGGCGCTGGTTTCAGGCACCAGTCTCTTCGGAGGCGTGGGTTCGAATCCCACCGCTGCCAATGTTTTCTGTCTCGGAAGCCGTAGCACTGATTACCCGCGACGAAAACAGCGCGGCAAGCCGTGAGCGTCTCTTTCTTAAATTGTCGTAGCAGCACAGTGCGTGGTGCAACGACAGGATTCACAGGCGCAGTTTGGTGTCACGATTGCTGGCGTTCGTCTCCACGAAATGTGTCCAGAGCACGACGTTCTATAAGGTGGAAACGCTAATTTTTGCCGTTGTCGTCAAGTAGATTGTGTATAGCTTGCTGTGTTCGCAGGAGGAGCCCTGGCGTCGTTATCCGGTGTGGTCTAGTGGCTAGGATACCTGGCTCTCACCCAGGAGGCCCGGGTTCGATTCCCGGTACCGGAAATGCGCATTTTGTTGCTCCTCTTATGCGACTTGTCCCGACTTAGCTCGACTGACGCTCCGCTGACGCTTGCAGAAAACTACGTTAAGTACGATTCGTGGTGACAAGTGACGGCGAGAGCGATGCGACATGTATCCACCTCTTATCGAGGCACCTACCTGTGGTCAACAGAGCTGGAGGACTGCAAGACATTGCCACGGGGGTTGAATGCAGCTAACCACACTGCTTAGTGTCCTAACAGCGCAGACACGTTCGCTTGCCAGTATACATGTAATGGAGACCGCGTCTGACACAGCTGTGGGGAGACACAGTGGTGTGTGGGCTGAGCTTTGCTGTGCATCGCCACTTGCAGTCGCGAGAACTGCTCTCGGCGGTGCTTCCGTGGCCGTGATCGTCTAGTGGTTAGGACATTGCGTTGTGGCCGCAATAACCCAGGTTCGAATCCTGGTCACGGCAAATTTTAAAGTTTTGCCTTGCTGTCGCTGCAGTGACGATTGTGACTCAGTGTTTGAAATCACAGTGCCCTCTTCATTTTTCACTCATGTTCCGCAGGCTGCAGGTGGCACTACCAGTTCATTATCAACACGCAATGCCGCCGCACCAGAGCGCGGGCAGCTGCCTGTGTAGTTAATCTCTATTCGAAAAGGGCAGTTGTTTGAGGTGCAATGGATGAGCAGCCAGTTGCAGCAGAACAGGGAGCTGTGTCGCGCACTGTTTCCACAAAAGCGAAGAACACTGACGCAGGTAGCGTGGCCGAGCGGTCTAAGGCGCTGGTTTAAGGCACCAGTCTCTTCGGAGGCGTGGGTTCGAATCCCACCGCTGCCAATTTTTACTTCTCGTTTTTGTGCCATTGCGGTGTGGTCTCGTGGGTAAGAACGCAGCTCCTGTGACCGCCGTGGCGCGTAGGTAGCGTGGCCGAGCGGTCTAAGGCGCTGGTTTCAGGCACCAGTCTCTTCGGAGGCGTGGGTTCGAATCCCACCGCTGCCAATGTTTTCTGTCTCGGAAGCCGTAGCACTGATTACCCGCGACGAAAACAGCGCGGCAAGCCGTGAGCGTCTCTTTCTTAAATTGTCGTAGCAGCACAGTGCGTGGTGCAACGACAGGATTCACAGGCGCAGTTTGGTGTCACGATTGCTGGCGTTCGTCTCCACGAAATGTGTCCAGAGCACGACGTTCTATAAAGTGGAAACGCTAATTTTTGCCGTTGTCGTCAAGTAGATTGTGTATAGCTTGCTGTGTTCGCAGGAGGAGCCCTGGCGTCGTTATCCGGTGTGGTCTAGTGGCTAGGATACCTGGCTCTCACCCAGGAGGCCCGGGTTCGATTCCCGGTACCGGAAATGCGCATTTTGTTGCTCCTCTTATGCGACTTGTCCCGACTTAGCTCGACTGACGCTCCGCTGACGCTTGCAGAAAACTACGTTAAGTACGATTCGTGGTGACAAGTGACGGCGAGAGCGATGCGACATGTATCCACCTCTTATCGAGGCACCTACCTGTGGTCAACAGAGCTGGAGGACTGCAAGACATTGCCACGGGGGTTGAATGCAGCTAACCACACTGCTTAGTGTCCTAACAGCGCAGACACGTTCGCTTGCCAGTATACATGTAATGGAGACCGCGTCTGACACAGCTGTGGGGAGACACAGTGGTGTGTGGGCTGAGCTTTGCTGTGCATCGCCACTTGCAGTCGCGAGAACTGCTCTCGGCGGTGCTTCCGTGGCCGTGATCGTCTAGTGGTTAGGACATTGCGTTGTGGCCGCAATAACCCAGGTTCGAATCCTGGTCACGGCAAATTTTAAAGTTTTGCCTTGCTGTCGCTGCAGTGACGATTGTGACTCAGTGTTTGAAATCACAGTGCCCTCTTCATTTTTCACTCATGTTCCGCAGGCTGCAGGTGGCACTACCAGTTCATTATCAACACGCAATGCCGCCGCACCAGAGCGCGGGCAGCTGCCTGTGTAGTTAATCTCTATTCGAAAAGGGCAGTTGTTTGAGGTGCAATGGATGAGCAGCCAGTTGCAGCAGAACAGGGAGCTGTGTCGCGCACTGTTTCCACAAAAGCGAAGAACACTGACGCAGGTAGCGTGGCCGAGCGGTCTAAGGCGCTGGTTTAAGGCACCAGTCTCTTCGGAGGCGTGGGTTCGAATCCCACCGCTGCCAATTTTTACTTCTCGTTTTTGTGCCATTGCGGTGTGGTCTCGTGGGTAAGAACGCAGCTCCTGTGACCGCCGTGGCGCGTAGGTAGCGTGGCCGAGCGGTCTAAGGCGCTGGTTTCAGGCACCAGTCTCTTCGGAGGCGTGGGTTCGAATCCCACCGCTGCCAATGTTTTCTGTCTCGGAAGCCGTAGCACTGATTACCCGCGACGAAAACAGCGCGGCAAGCCGTGAGCGTCTCTTTCTTAAATTGTCGTAGCAGCACAGTGCGTGGTGCAACGACAGGATTCACAGGCGCAGTTTGGTGTCACGATTGCTGGCGTTCGTCTCCACGAAATGTGTCCAGAGCACGACGTTCTATAAAGTGGAAACGCTAATTTTTGCCGTTGTCGTCAAGTAGATTGTGTATAGCTTGCTGTGTTCGCAGGAGGAGCCCTGGCGTCGTTATCCGGTGTGGTCTAGTGGCTAGGATACCTGGCTCTCACCCAGGAGGCCCGGGTTCGATTCCCGGTACCGGAAATGCGCATTTTGTTGCTCCTCTTATGCGACTTGTCCTGACTTAGCTCGACTGACGCTCCGCTGACGCTTGCAGAAAACTACGTTAAGTACGATTCGTGGTGACAAGTGACGGCGAGAGCGATGCGACATGTATCCACCTCTTATCGAGGCACCTACCTGTGGTCAACAGAGCTGGAGGACTGCAAGACATTGCCACGGGGGTTGAATGCAGCTAACCACACTGCTTAGTGTCCTAACAGCGCAGACACGTTCGCTTGCCAGTATACATGTAATGGAGACCGCGTCTGACACAGCTGTGGGGAGACACAGTGGTGTGTGGGCTGAGCTTTGCTGTGCATCGCCACTTGCAGTCGCGAGAACTGCTCTCGGCGGTGCTTCCGTGGCCGTGATCGTCTAGTGGTTAGGACATTGCGTTGTGGCCGCAATAACCCAGGTTCGAATCCTGGTCACGGCAAATTTTAAAGTTTTGCCTTGCTGTCGCTGCAGTGACGATTGTGACTCAGTGTTTGAAATCACAGTGCCCTCTTCATTTTTCACTCATGTTCCGCAGGCTGCAGGTGGCACTACCAGTTCATTATCAACACGCAATGCCGCCGCACCAGAGCGCGGGCAGCTGCCTGTGTAGTTAATCTCTATTCGAAAAGGGCAGTTGTTTGAGGTGCAATGGATGAGCAGCCAGTTGCAGCAGAACAGGGAGCTGTGTCGCGCACTGTTTCCACAAAAGCGAAGAACACTGACGCAGGTAGCGTGGCCGAGCGGTCTAAGGCGCTGGTTTAAGGCACCAGTCTCTTCGGAGGCGTGGGTTCGAATCCCACCGCTGCCAATTTTTACTTCTCGTTTTTGTGCCATTGCGGTGTGGTCTCGTGGGTAAGAACGCAGCTCCTGTGACCGCCGTGGCGCGTAGGTAGCGTGGCCGAGCGGTCTAAGGCGCTGGTTTCAGGCACCAGTCTCTTCGGAGGCGTGGGTTCGAATCCCACCGCTGCCAATGTTTTCTGTCTCGGAAGCCGTAGCACTGATTACCCGCGACGAAAACAGCGCGGCAAGCCGTGAGCGTCTCTTTCTTAAATTGTCGTAGCAGCACAGTGCGTGGTGCAACGACAGGATTCACAGGCGCAGTTTGGTGTCACGATTGCTGGCGTTCGTCTCCACGAAATGTGTCCAGAGCACGACGTTCTATAAAGTGGAAACGCTAATTTTTGCCGTTGTCGTCAAGTAGATTGTGTATAGCTTGCTGTGTTCGCAGGAGGAGCCCTGCCGTCGTTATCCGGTGTGGTCTAGTGGCTAGGATACCTGGCTCTCACCCAGGAGGCCCGGGTTCGATTCCCGGTACCGGAAATGCGCATTTTGTTGCTCCTCTTATGCGACTTGTCCTGACTTAGCTCGACTGACGCTCCGCTGACGCTTGCAGAAAACTACGTTAAGTACGATTCGTGGTGACAAGTGACGGCGAGAGCGATGCGACATGTATCCACCTCTTATCGAGGCACCTACCTGTGGTCAACAGAGCTGGAGGACTGCAAGACATTGCCACGGGGGTTGAATGCAGCTAACCACACTGCTTAGTGTCCTAACAGCGCAGACACGTTCGCTTGCCAGTATACATGTAATGGAGACCGCGTCTGACACAGCTGTGGGGAGACACAGTGGTGTGTGGGCTGAGCTTTGCTGTGCATCGCCACTTGCAGTCGCGAGAACTGCTCTCGGCGGTGCTTCCGTGGCCGTGATCGTCTAGTGGTTAGGACATTGCGTTGTGGCCGCAATAACCCAGGTTCGAATCCTGGTCACGGCAAATTTTAAAGTTTTGCCTTGCTGTCGCTGCAGTGACGATTGTGACTCAGTGTTTGAAATCACAGTGCCCTCTTCATTTTTCACTCATGTTCCGCAGGCTGCAGGTGGCACTACCAGTTCATTATCAACACGCAATGCCGCCGCACCAGAGCGCGGGCAGCTGCCTGTGTAGTTAATCTCTATTCGAAAAGGGCAGTTGTTTGAGGTGCAATGGATGAGCAGCCAGTTGCAGCAGAACAGGGAGCTGTGTCGCGCACTGTTTCCACAAAAGCGAAGAACACTGACGCAGGTAGCGTGGCCGAGCGGTCTAAGGCGCTGGTTTAAGGCACCAGTCTCTTCGGAGGCGTGGGTTCGAATCCCACCGCTGCCAATTTTTACTTCTCGTTTTTGTGCCATTGCGGTGTGGTCTCGTGGGTAAGAACGCAGCTCCTGTGACCGCCGTGGCGCGTAGGTAGCGTGGCCGAGCGGTCTAAGGCGCTGGTTTCAGGCACCAGTCTCTTCGGAGGCGTGGGTTCGAATCCCACCGCTGCCAATGTTTTCTGTCTCGGAAGCCGTAGCACTGATTACCCGCGACGAAAACAGCGCGGCAAGCCGTGAGCGTCTCTTTCTTAAATTGTCGTAGCAGCACAGTGCGTGGTGCAACGACAGGATTCACAGGCGCAGTTTGGTGTCACGATTGCTGGCGTTCGTCTCCACGAAATGTGTCCAGAGCACGACGTTCTATAAAGTGGAAACGCTAATTTTTGCCGTTGTCGTCAAGTAGATTGTGTATAGCTTGCTGTGTTCGCAGGAGGAGCCCTGGCGTCGTTATCCGGTGTGGTCTAGTGGCTAGGATACCTGGCTCTCACCCAGGAGGCCCGGGTTCGATTCCCGGTACCGGAAATGCGCATTTTGTTGCTCCTCTTATGCGACTTGTCCTGACTTAGCTCGACTGACGCTCCGCTGACGCTTGCAGAAAACTACGTTAAGTACGATTCGTGGTGACAAGTGACGGCGAGAGCGATGCGACATGTATCCACCTCTTATCGAGGCACCTACCTGTGGTCAACAGAGCTGGAGGACTGCAAGACATTGCCACGGGGGTTGAATGCAGCTAACCACACTGCTTAGTGTCCTAACAGCGCAGACACGTTCGCTTGCCAGTATACATGTAATGGAGACCGCGTCTGACACAGCTGTGGGGAGACACAGTGGTGTGTGGGCTGAGCTTTGCTGTGCATCGCCACTTGCAGTCGCGAGAACTGCTCTCGGCGGTGCTTCCGTGGCCGTGATCGTCTAGTGGTTAGGACATTGCGTTGTGGCCGCAATAACCCAGGTTCGAATCCTGGTCACGGCAAATTTTAAAGTTTTGCCTTGCTGTCGCTGCAGTGACGATTGTGACTCAGTGTTTGAAATCACAGTGCCCTCTTCATTTTTCACTCATGTTCCGCAGGCTGCAGGTGGCACTACCAGTTCATTATCAACACGCAATGCCGCCGCACCAGAGCGCGGGCAGCTGCCTGTGTAGTTAATCTCTATTCGAAAAGGGCAGTTGTTTGAGGTGCAATGGATGAGCAGCCAGTTGCAGCAGAACAGGGAGCTGTGTCGCGCACTGTTTCCACAAAAGCGAAGAACACTGACGCAGGTAGCGTGGCCGAGCGGTCTAAGGCGCTGGTTTAAGGCACCAGTCTCTTCGGAGGCGTGGGTTCGAATCCCACCGCTGCCAATTTTTACTTCTCGTTTTTGTGCCATTGCGGTGTGGTCTCGTGGGTAAGAACGCAGCTCCTGTGACCGCCGTGGCGCGTAGGTAGCGTGGCCGAGCGGTCTAAGGCGCTGGTTTCAGGCACCAGTCTCTTCGGAGGCGTGGGTTCGAATCCCACCGCTGCCAATGTTTTCTGTCTCGGAAGCCGTAGCACTGATTACCCGCGACGAAAACAGCGCGGCAAGCCGTGAGCGTCTCTTTCTTAAATTGTCGTAGCAGCACAGTGCGTGGTGCAACGACAGGATTCACAGGCGCAGTTTGGTGTCACGATTGCTGGCGTTCGTCTCCACGAAATGTGTCCAGAGCACGACGTTCTATAAGGTGGAAACGCTAATTTTTGCCGTTGTCGTCAAGTAGATTGTGTATAGCTTGCTGTGTTCGCAGGAGGAGCCCTGGCGTCGTTATCCGGTGTGGTCTAGTGGCTAGGATACCTGGCTCTCACCCAGGAGGCCCGGGTTCGATTCCCGGTACCGGAAATGCGCATTTTGTTGCTCCTCTTATGCGACTTGTCCCGACTTAGCTCGACTGACGCTCCGCTGACGCTTGCAGAAAACTACGTTAAGTACGATTCGTGGTGACAAGTGACGGCGAGAGCGATGCGACATGTATCCACCTCTTATCGAGGCACCTACCTGTGGTCAACAGAGCTGGAGGACTGCAAGACATTGCCACGGGGGTTGAATGCAGCTAACCACACTGCTTAGTGTCCTAACAGCGCAGACACGTTCGCTTGCCAGTATACATGTAATGGAGACCGCGTCTGACACAGCTGTGGGGAGACACAGTGGTGTGTGGGCTGAGCTTTGCTGTGCATCGCCACTTGCAGTCGCGAGAACTGCTCTCGGCGGTGCTTCCGTGGCCGTGATCGTCTAGTGGTTAGGACATTGCGTTGTGGCCGCAATAACCCAGGTTCGAATCCTGGTCACGGCAAATTTTAAAGTTTTGCCTTGCTGTCGCTGCAGTGACGATTGTGACTCAGTGTTTGAAATCACAGTGCCCTCTTCATTTTTCACTCATGTTCCGCAGGCTGCAGGTGGCACTACCAGTTCATTATCAACACGCAATGCCGCCGCACCAGAGCGCGGGCAGCTGCCTGTGTAGTTAATCTCTATTCGAAAAGGGCAGTTGTTTGAGGTGCAATGGATGAGCAGCCAGTTGCAGCAGAACAGGGAGCTGTGTCGCGCACTGTTTCCACAAAAGCGAAGAACACTGACGCAGGTAGCGTGGCCGAGCGGTCTAAGGCGCTGGTTTAAGGCACCAGTCTCTTCGGAGGCGTGGGTTCGAATCCCACCGCTGCCAATTTTTACTTCTCGTTTTTGTGCCATTGCGGTGTGGTCTCGTGGGTAAGAACGCAGCTCCTGTGACCGCCGTGGCGCGTAGGTAGCGTGGCCGAGCATGTTGCGCTTGAGCCGCGACAGCGATCGGACGTGCCTAAACTTCCGTGCCGTCGTAGCGCCGCAAACTGTGTTTTGATCGTTTCTTGTGACTGTGATTGTGCGTTTTCTCGTGGTATTTTGAGATTTTGTCTCTTCTCGTCGTCTTGTTTATCTTACTAGCGGTTTCGGCCGCTTGTCGTTACAGTTATGGCTAAATCGGTTCCCCGAAAGAATACATTGTGTTTTGAGTTTGACAAGGCATCGCGTCGTGTGCAACCAAGCTCCCTGGAAATTCATGATTGGATTGTGGATATAATTGGGATAACGTCCGACCAGGTTCACACAGCGTACTATGATATGGCGGATTACTGTTTCTTTGTCAAGTTTCTCACTCCGTTACAACTGGAGAAAATCTTGCAGAAAACTGGAGGAAAGGCGGAATTCCATCATCGAGACCAGTCGGTGAGTACCGTGATAATCACCAATGCTGATGTAGAATATAAGCAGGTTCGGGTCTTCAATTTGCCACCAGAAGTTGACAATTACCTGTTGAAGGATGTTCTTGCAAAATACGGTGATATTCGGCAAATCAGAATGGAAAAATGGTCTAGCCAACACAAATTGCAATGCTACAGTGGGGTTCGTTCTGTTGATATGAGCATTAAAGTTAATATTCCCTCGAATATCGTGGTCTGTGGCTATAAAGCACATGTCGTTTATAGTGGGCAAGTCGAAACTTGTTATATTTGTAACGAGAGTGGTCATTTACGCAGTGATTGTCCTCGGCGTGTTTTCGTGCTTAAAAACTCCCTACAAAAACGCCAGAGGTTGACACTAGCTGATATTATGACCCAACATCAGAAGTTGGGGGAGACAACTTTGCAACCCAGTACGTCAGAGGCCGTTGAACCCGATCTTAGCAACGAGTCCTTCCCGCCTTTAGCACAAAAGAGCGAGAAGCTTCCACTTGCTGTCAGCACCACGTTATCGGTCGGTAACAAACGACGCCGTACCTGTGACGATAGTGGAACTGATGAAGAGTTGTCGGCCAACGACCAGATATCTGTCACGGACGCGAACCCTCCCTCGCAGGAAACCCTTGCCGTGGACAGCATAGGTGAGGGCTCCGACGCCGCTGCTTCCCCGGCGGCGTCGGTCAACAACGGTGTCGACCAGTGTTTACAGCTGACTGTTGTGACGCCGCCGGCCGGCCCGCCACTACCCGACTTGGATGCACAACAAGTGGACGACCGTCCGATGTCGGCTCTACAGCCACCCGACGAGGACGTTGGTCCGGAGACCGTTGTAAACACCAACCCGCCCGTCGCTGAACACAACCAACCTCAGAGGCCGGAAGACTGTTTACCAACAGACCGTGTGGATACAAACAAACACACCTTGCTTTCCGCCGCCGCGATTTCGCACGAGTTAGCTACAGTGGAGGAAGCCGGCACTCCGACTACCGATTTCAGTCATGATCCGCCCACCCCACCTTCTGCCATGGAACTCCCGACTGGTGGACGACGGAAAACTAAACCCAAACCAAATGTCTCCGCGGCCCGAAGAAAGACTCCGACCAAAGGAGCCGCGGAATCTGGACGCGAACCTGGCACTGTAAATTCGCCGTCTGACAGTGCGATGGACTGGGCCGCTAATGCAATGAAGCTTTCTTCCTCCTTCGATGGGCACGACCCAGGCATATAAATTTCTGTCTCTTAATATTAACAGGATCACGTCAGCTTTGAAAACAGCGTTGTTGCGACAGTTTATCTACGACTCTGAAGCCGATGTTGTACTGCTACAGGAAGTGTCTATGTTAAGTCTCCCCGTCCCTGGTTTTCATACGATAGCAAATGTAACGAAAGACACGAGCACAGGCACAGCCATTTTATTACGCGAGGGCATCCCTGTTCGAAGCATTGAAATACTCGAGTGTGGTAGGGGTATTGCCTGTCAAATTTTTGACGTCACCATAGTGAACATCTACGCACCGTCTGGTTCAACTCGCAAATCCGATAGAGCCAAATTTTTCAAAGAAGACATCATCTATTTGTTGCGACGGAACCCATCACAATTCATCCTTAGTGGCGACTTCAATTGTGTCCTCAATCGAAAAGATCAGTCTCCGAACTTCAATTACTGTCGGGAATTGCATGATCTGGTACGTCATCTGCGAATGCAGGATGCATGGGAACTCAAGAACCCCACTAAGGTTAAATTTACGTACTTTACTTCGACGGCATGCAGCCGCCTTGATCGGTTGTACGTCACGGAGAATATCTGCCATCGTGTTCTCGACACGGATGTCATTCCAGCTAGCTTTTCAGACCATTGTGCCCTTTCCGTAACGATCAGTTTAGACAGACAATGGACTCACCGATTCCGGAATCAATGGAGCCTCAATGTTTCTCTCCTGACGGATAATTACATACAAGATGTTATTCATGCGACGTGGACGGACTGTCTCAAGCGACGTTGTAAGTACGCTACCACTATCGCCTGGTGGAATGAGGTGGTCAAACGGAGGATGAGACAAACTCTGAAAAATTATGGCTGGCAACGGGCCCAGGATACCAAACGAACCATCGATTTTTACCAGACGGTATTGCGGGAGTTGTATACGCAAGTAACCGTAACGAATACGAACTTGGAAGGGATCAAGAAAATCAAGGCCAAACTACTAGCCATAAAGCGTACACAACTTGCGGGGCTGCAGACCAAAGCTCAAACTAAGTCGCTTCAGGAAGACGAAGTCACGTCCCTGTACCACCTTATCAAGCACCGTGCGAACCGCCAGAGAACGTTTATTGAGGAACTTGAGACCGCTGATGGGGTCCTCCTCACTCATCAGAGGGATATCCTTCGCGCCGTTGCCGAATATTTTACTCAACTGTACTCGCAATGTGCTACCCGTGGGACTGTTGACCCTGTGGCTTTCTGTACTCCATCTTCAGAAGTCACGCACGCCGATAACTGCGCGATATTGCAAGATTTTGATGCGGATGACGTCCTGGACCTGATCACTAGTTCCCCGTCACGAAAATCCCCCGGCCCTGATGGGCTGCCGAAAGAATTCTATGTGCGCTTCTGGCCTCTCATTGGACAAGCCTTTACAACAGTCCTCAACGAGGTGATGCGCGGGACTCCCTTGCCGGCAGACCTCAAGGAAGGCAGAATTGTCTTGGTTCCCAAACGCAAACACCGGAAAGCTCTTGATCATTATCGTCCGATAACTCTACTCAATTTCGATTATAAAACTTTTGCCAGAGCACTAAATAGCAGACTAACGGCGGTGGTGAAAAAGGTGGTCCAAAATCATCAATCTTGTTTCCCTGGTCGGTCCATTATGACACCCATCTCGGAATATAGAGACATTATTTCGATAGCATCGGTGACTAACGTGAACTGTGCATTCTTATTTGTTGACTTTTCTAAAGCATTCGATCGAGTGAGTCATGATTATCTCATGCGTTTCCTGCAGCATTGTGGATTCAATGAAAGCGTTATTGCCATCATACGACACCTGATAACTGGTATTACAACAAAGGTTAGCGTCAATGGACAGCTCACGCAGCCTATCGAGATTCAAAGAGGGGTCCCGCAGGGGAGCCCCCTCTCCATGCTCTTGTTCGTGCTGGCGCTCGAACCATTCCTACGCTCCGTCGCCGATAAACTGACCGGCCTGACCACGACCGGTCCTTCTTTTGTGGTTCGCGCTTACGCCGATGATGTCGGGGTTTTAATACGGGCCGAAGAAGAAATACCGATCCTTAAGTCCGAAATTGATAACTACTGCCGTGTCTCTGGAGCACGAATCAACACCGATAAATGCAGATTCGTCAAAATCCGTGGATTGGCAAACGTAACCGTCCCGTGGGCACAAACTGCGGAAACCCACACAACCTTAGGTATGATTGTCGATCGATGCCCACTGAAAATGTGTGCCAAAAATTGGCGGCGGATCGCCGATTCCATGCACGGCGCTATTCGCGAAAACAACTGGCGGTCTATCAACCTGCTTCAACGAATTCGTCTCCTCGACACTTACATTTTCAGTAAAGCCTACTACATGGCCCAAATTTTTCCGATTCCAAGGTTACAGGCGAAGCGACTTATGAAACTCTCCAACTATTTTCTCTGGCAAGGGAACATTTTTAAATCGAAATATACCACATTGACCATGCCACGGAAGGCTGGAGGACTCAATTTACCAGACATCGACAGAAAGTGTACGGCCTTGTACATCAAACGTATTACCATGTTGTTGAGGAAGGAACCGCTCAGTGTAACACATTGGCTCTTCCACATTTTACGTCCTATAGATCTCCGTCCACCCTCTGCTGTAGGACACATCAATTTTCAACTAAAACATGTCCGGTACTACTATCTCGAAGTAAGTTACATCGGGGGCGCCGTTGTTCACAGGTCGGATTTATCGACAAAGGTTCTGCTCGACAGATGGCATCGAACTATGATACACCACCCCATGGAAATCAAACACCCAAGTGTCCAATGGAATATAGTCTGGCACAACATCAGCTTATCCATCCATACTTCCGTTGTGGCATCCACGTGGTATCAGGTTGTTAATAGTGTTATCCCCACAAATGAACGGTTGCACCGCATAGGCTTACAAGACAGTGCTCGATGTGCGCGTTGTGGCCTGGTCGACACCTTACGCCACAGATTTACATGCGGTGGCCATCTACTTAACTGGAAATGGGTGCAACAACGTTTGGGTCTCTTAACTCGCAGCAGTGCGGCCAGTCACTCCACCGATTTCCTCCTCTGGCCAGACACCACATATTATCCTGCGACCAAGAACAACACTGTGATGTGGCTACTGGGACACTATGTGACATATGTTATTTGCCACAATGGCGACGACGATCTCGTAAGTTTTGAAACTTACATGCGAACAGCGCAGTGGCAAATGACACGGTTCTCCGCAGACAAAAAAAATTTTGGAAACATGATCGCCATTATTTTTGAAAAGAAAGGTGTTGGATAACACCTCCTCACTCTTCATTGGTACCGTTCCTCGTCAACGACCGGCCCTTCAGATTAAACAATCAGAGTACTTCAGCAGCGACAGGCACCGCATCCTGAATTCGGATTCTCAGACATATCCTCACGAGAATATGTAAAGTAAACACAAAAACTACGAAAAAAAAACAAAAAACAAATGGATAAGGCGTCGGACTTCGGATCCGAAGATTTCAGGTTCGAATCCTTTAAAAAAAAAAAAAAAAAAAAAAATGGTGTAACGGTTAGCACTCTGGACTCTGAATCCAGCGATCCGAGTTCGAATCTCGGTGGAACCTTCGTTTAGTCTAAATTTTCTGTAATAAGCGTTTCTCGCCGAGGAAGTAACAGCGATAGGCTCAGGGGTGTAGTTTCTACGTTTGTATTAAAAACGAGATGTCTATGAAACGGCTGAATATTGGTGCGACTATGTGACCTATATAGCACATTAAACGAGTAATGCCTGTAAGAGCAAGCAATTTTACTATAATTCGAAGAAATATCATTATCCTACGAAGGCTAAGAATCCCATGATTATCAACTAGCTAAAAAAAAAAAAAAAAAAAAAAAAAAAAAAAAAAAAAAAAAAAAAAAAAAAAAAAAAAAAATGGTGTAACGGTTAGCACTCTGGACTCTGAATCCAGCGATCCGAGAAAAAAAAAAAAAAAAAAAAAAAAAGCGGTCTAAGGCGCTGGTTTCAGGCACCAGTCTCTTCGGAGGCGTGGGTTCGAATCCCACCGCTGCCAATGTTTTCTGTCTCGGAAGCCGTAGCACTGATTACCCGCGACGAAAACAGCGCGGCAAGCCGTGAGCGTCTCTTTCTTAAATTGTCGTAGCAGCACAGTGCGTGGTGCAACGACAGGATTCACAGGCGCAGTTTGGTGTCACGATTGCTGGCGTTCGTCTCCACGAAATGTGTCCAGAGCACGACGTTCTATAAGGTGGAAACGCTAATTTTTGCCGTTGTCGTCAAGTAGATTGTGTATAGCTTGCTGTGTTCGCAGGAGGAGCCCTGGCGTCGTTATCCGGTGTGGTCTAGTGGCTAGGATACCTGGCTCTCACCCAGGAGGCCCGGGTTCGATTCCCGGTACCGGAAATGCGCATTTTGTTGCTCCTCTTATGCGACTTGTCCCGACTTAGCTCGACTGACGCTCCGCTGACGCTTGCAGAAAACTACGTTAAGTACGATTCGTGGTGACAAGTGACGGCGAGAGCGATGCGACATGTATCCACCTCTTATCGAGGCACCTACCTGTGGTCAACAGAGCTGGAGGACTGCAAGACATTGCCACGGGGGTTGAATGCAGCTAACCACACTGCTTAGTGTCCTAACAGCGCAGACACGTTCGCTTGCCAGTATACATGTAATGGAGACCGCGTCTGACACAGCTGTGGGGAGACACAGTGGTGTGTGGGCTGAGCTTTGCTGTGCATCGCCACTTGCAGTCGCGAGAACTGCTCTCGGCGGTGCTTCCGTGGCCGTGATCGTCTAGTGGTTTGGACTCGCATTCGGGAGGACGACGGTTCAATCCCGTCTCCGGCCATCCTGATAGCCGGCACGGTAGCTCAGCGTGTTCGGTCAGAGGCCTGTGTGCTCTCTGCAATAAAAAAACTGAGTCAAGGATTCAACGATCAACTTTAACGGATGTCTTGTGACGTCCGCCCAGACCACACGCAACGAACTATATCGAACAAAATGAAAAAAAAAAAAAGAAAAAAAAAAAAAAAAAAGTGGTTAGGACATTGCGTTGTGGCCGCAATAACCCAGGTTCCAATCCTGGTCACGGCAAATTTTAAAGTTTTGCCTTGCTGTCGCTGCAGTGACGATTGTGACTCAGTGTTTGAAATCACAGTGCCCTCTTCATTTTTCACTCATGTTCCGCAGGCTGCAGGTGGCACTACCAGTTCATTATCAACACGCAATGCCGCCGCACCAGAGCGCGGGCAGCTGCCTGTGTAGTTAATCTCTATTCGAAAAGGGCAGTTGTTTGAGGTGCAATGGATGAGCAGCCAGTTGCAGCAGAACAGGGAGCTGTGTCGCGCACTGTTTCCACAAAAGCGAAGAACACTGACGCAGGTAGCGTGGCCGAGCGGTCTAAGGCGCTGGTTTCAGGCACCAGTCTCTTCGGAGGCGTGGGTTCGAATCCCACCGCTGCCAATGTTTTCTGTCTCGGAAGCCGTAGCACTGATTACCCGCGACGAAAACAGCGCGGCAAGCCGTGAGCGTCTCTTTCTTAAATTGTCGTAGCAGCACAGTGCGTGGTGCAACGACAGGATTCACAGGCGCAGTTTGGTGTCACGATTGCTGGCGTTCGTCTCCACGAAATGTGTCCAGAGCACGACGTTCTATAAGGTGGAAACGCTAATTTTTGCCGTTGTCGTCAAGTAGATTGTGTATAGCTTGCTGTGTTCGCAGGAGGAGCCCTGGCGTCGTTATCCGGTGTGGTCTAGTGGCTCAGTTCCGCTTTAGACGCCGTGCAGTGTGGACGTGCCTAGTCATCCGCTCCGCCGTAGCGTTACGTATAGTGGACTATCGTTGTTTACGTGTTGTGTTGCAACTTCTGTGAGTGTTTCTCCGTCGTTGTTTCGTACCTTTTGTTACTTTCTGTCCTTATTTCAGTGTGTTGTGTGTAGCGGTTTCGACCGCCTATTTTGAAAATGTCGTCCCAGGTTATTCCTCGTCAGGCTACAGTTAGTTTTACTTTCGACAAGTCAACCCGCAATGTGCAACCTAGTTCCCTTGAGATACATGATTGGTTGGTAGATACCTTTGGTGTTCATTCGGATCAGGTGCACACTGCTTATTTTGATACCGAACTGTATGTTTTCTTTGTTAAGTTCATGGACCCACTTCAGGTTGATAAAATTCTTTCTAAATATGGTCATCAAGTTCTCTTTCGGCATCGGGATGATTCTGTAAGTACCGTTCTGCTTTCCAATGCTTCCATCACGTATACCAATGTTCGTGTTTACAACCTTCCACCGGAGGTGGATAATGTCTATCTTAAGGAGGGTCTACAGAAGTATGGTGATGTAAAGAGCATTCGCCTTGAACGCTGGTCAAGCCAACATCGCCTGCAATGTTACAGTGGTATTCGTTCAGTCGAAATGCACATTAAGCAGAATATTCCATCTCACCTGCAGATCGGTGGATATCGTGTCCATGTAACATATAGTGGTCAGGTTGGCACCTGTTTTTTGTGCAATGAAAGTGGTCACGTGCGTACTGACTGTCCGCGGAGGGTTTTTGTTTTAAAAAATTCTCTCGAACAGCGTCGCAAGTTAACGGTCGCTGACCTCGTTGCAGGTGGTTCTGCTCTTGGTGTAGCACAGTCCAGTGGTAGTAGCGCCCCGCCACAGGTTTTGCGCACCCCTGACACAGAATTTCCTCCTTTGCGTGCTAAATCTGATGTTGTTCCGTCTGTCCCTCAGGTGGGTGTGCCACTTTTGAATAATAAGAGGCGTCGCCCACACGATGGAAATAGTACGGATGAGGATCTCCCTGAGATGCCCCAGTCCGAGCGACCGGCATCCTCCGAGCCACTGTGTACTGTAGCTGCTCCCTGCCCTCCTGAGGTAGCGGTTCCGGTGGCGGCTGCTGGCCCCCCTCCGGCCTCCGACGCAGCTTCTCTCGAGTCGGGACGTCGGTCGGGCCTGTTGGCGCCGTCTTCCAAACCGACTTCGATGTCACAACAAGTGGAGCCGCGACAACTTCCTGCTTCGCTGCCCCATACCTCTGCCAGCGGAGCTGCTCCGCTTCCTTCCAACTCTGCGGCCTCGGACCTTCCTGCTCACGTTTCGCCTCCGTGCAGTCCATGTTTGCCGGAAGCTAGTGCAGGTGTTGACCATTCCGTTTCGTCGGATGTTTCCGCCGCGACCCCGGATCCCGCATGTGGACCGGCGCGGGTGGTGTCGGATACAGAACTTGACCCTCCTACGTCACCGGCGGCTGAAGCTTCCTTGCCCGTCAGCCGACGCAAGTTACGCGTTCAGCCGAACGTTAATGCTGTTCGTAAAAAACCGAAACGTAAGGGATCCGCGGAACGGGGTAGCACTCCCCCTCCCTCGGATGCCTCCGTCACCCCTGGTATGGACTGTGACGCTGGTGCGTCGGTGTAGGTGATTTGTTTTCTCGCTTTTCTGTCTATGGTTCAAGCATACACCTTTCTTACCTTAAATGTTAACCGTATTGAGTCCGACGTTCGCATTGCCTCTTTGCGGCAGTTTATTTACGACGCCTGTGCGGACGTAGTGTTTTTGCAGGAAGTGTTGTTTTCTGATCTCTCTCTACCTGGATTTCAAACTGCTTTTAATGTCGCGCCGGAATATTCAACAGGAACTGCTCTTTTCTCTCGAGAGGGCATTCCTATTACTGACATTGAATTCCTTGACTCTGGCCGTGGGATTGGTTGTCGTCTTTTTGATCTCCGCCTCGTTGTTTTGTATGCCCCCTCTGGTTCGGGTCACACTGTGGCTCGATCGCGCTTTTATAAAGAAGAGCTTATTTATCTTTTGCGCCAGAGTCCTCGGAGTCTCCTGCTCGGAGGCGATTTTAATTGTGTTTTACGCCCTGCAGACCAGTCCCCCAATTTTAATTATTGCCGTGATTTACATGACTTAGTTCGTACGATGCATCTGCGTGATGTTTGGGAACACAAATATCCAACCCTGGTGAAATATACGTTTTTTACCGGGTCCTCATGCAGTAGACTCGACAGATTCTATTTATCTGATTTTTTATGTGATAAAATTCTTTCTGTCGATGTTATTCCTACTAGTTTTTCTGACCATTGTGCTTTTACTGCAACTGTAAATCTTAGTCACCAACCTGCAAAACTTTATCGTTCCCAGTGGATGTTAAATGTTTCCCACCTTGCCGACAGTGCTATGGATGATGTTATAAGTGGCGTGTGGGAGCGATGTCTTCGCTCTGTCCCGCGATACCCCTCCTTGCTGGTTTGGTGGACTGCGTTTGCCAAGCCCAAGATTCGTCAGACTTTGATTTTTTACTGTGCTGCAAGGGCGCGTGATTTTAAGAACACGTATGAATATTACTACTCTGTCCTGCGTGAACTATATGTCGCGGCGGGTACCTCTCCACTGCGGATCCATGATGTTCGTCGTATTAAAGCCAAGCTCTTGAGCCTTAAACGACGACAGATGGATGGTCTGCGAGTTAAGTCGAAACCTCACTCTCTTGTTGAAGGTGAGCTGACATCCTTGTACCACCTGCTACGGCATCAGACTCGTCGTCGTCGCTCCTTCATCTCTTCTCTTACGGTGGATGATGGACGACAGCTTATTGCACAGGAGGAAATGGTTCGTGCTCTTCATCAGTATTATACTAGTCTATATTCTGCCGATGATTCTGGTGAGTCTCTTTCGGATGATGTCCTTGGGGATCTAACTGCGACGATCGCGCCTGACGCGAACGGCGAATTTCTCCGGGAGTTCCAGGTAGATGATGTTTTCGATTTTATTGCTCGCTCTCCGTCCAGTAAATCGCCGGGTCCAGACGGCCTGCCTAAAGAATTTTATCTCCGTTTTTGGCCTCTTTTGGGTGGCATTTTTACGCAGATTTTAAATGAGATTGTCAGGGGGGTGGATGTGCCTGCCGATTTTAAAGTAGGGAAAATTGTTTTAATTCCGAAGTCCTCTGGTCGTTTATCTGCTGCCAATCTTCGTCCGCTCACATTGCTGAACTTTGACTACAAGACAGCTGCTAGAGCGCTCAATAGCCGGTTGTCTTCTCTGCTTCGGGGTGTGATTGGTGCACATCAATGTTGTTTTCATGATAGATCTATTCTGACACCAGTAGCCGAATATCGGGATGTTGTCTCGGTTGCGGCGGTTACAAACGTACATTGTGCCTTTGCCTTCCTTGATTTTTACAAGGCTTTTGATCACGTCAGTCATGTGTTTTTAGATCATGTTTTAGGTACAATAGGTTTTAACGCTTCATCACGTGGTGTTCTTGGCAATTTGTATAGGGGAATAACAGCTCGGGTGTCAGTCAATGGGCAGCTGACGCCGCCCATTGCTATCCGCCGCGGAGTGCCTCAGGGTAGTCCGCTCTCTATGTCTTTATTCGTATTGTCCCTGGAACCGCTGCTTCGGACTATTGCTCTCAAGCTTCAGGGTATGTCCCTCTCTGGTGGGAAGCTCTCTGTTAAGGCATATGCGGATGATGTCGTTGTTCTCCTCCGTCAACGTGATGATATCCGGTTGTTGAAAGGGGCAGTTGATGCATACTGTCGTGTCTCTGGAGCGCGTCTCAATCAGGGTAAATGTAAGTTCCTTGATATTCGAGGATTTCGCGATGCTGATGTCCCTTGGGCCACTTTTGTCGATCGCCATACGTCCTTGGGGATTATCATTGATCGGTGTCCTCTAAAAATGGCGGCTCTCAATTGGAAATCTGTCACCGAGAAGATACAGGGGGCTCTGATGGTCCATGAGCAGCGCTCTGCTACCATTTTGCAAAAAGTCAGAATTTTAGACACCTACGTTCTATGTAAAGCTTATTATGTTGCTCAGCTGTTCCCACTTCCCATGATGGTGGCGAAAAGGTTGCGCCAATTGTCTAGCAGGTTTATATGGAAGGGCCATCTATTCAAGTTACGTTACGAGGTTATGACGAAACCGCGTATCTCCGGAGGCTTGGGCCTCTCTGACATTACTCGCAAGGCGTCTGCTTTGTACGTCCGCCGAACGACTCTAATTGTTACGCAAGAAGAGACTTCAATTACATCCAGGCTTTTTACTGTTGTGCGTCCGGCGAGCCTTGCTCCACCTGTCGATGTCGGACGGCTAAATATTAAGCTGAAACACATTCGGGAGTTTTACATTGCGGTGAGTTACCTCGGTGACGTCTTCTTGCGGCGACCGGTGCCAACGACCAAGGGCTTGATTGCCCGCTGGGAGGGGCTGGCCGGTCCCAATCCAATAGAACTGGCGTCTCCATCTGTGTCCTGGAGGAACGTCTGGAAGAATGTTAGTCTGCCGATCCACTCTATGGCCGTGGCGTCCACGTGGTATAGGGTAATAAATAATTTGGTTCCCACCAATGTACGACTGCACCGTATTGGTCTTTCTGACACGGACACCTGTACTCGGTGTGGTCTCCTGGATACCCTTGAACATCGATTCACCTGCTGTGGGCACCTTGCCAATTGGCGTTGGCTCAGGAAACAACTTGCTTTTGTCACTAGGTCTGCTGAAGCCGCTTATACTATTGACATCATCGTCCGGCCCGATTCCTCCTTTTTTCCGCGAACGAAGCTCCATACAGTCATGTGGTTGATTGGACATTTCGTACATTTTGTCATCAGTTGTCATGAAGACGATGGACACCTAGCATTTCGGCAGTACATGCTTACTGCTTACTGGCAGCGCTTGCGATTGCCAGGCCTCCGTGATGATTTTGCAAATATGCTTAGCCTGACATTTGAAAGAGAGGGTGTTGGCTAAGGACACCTGTGTGAGCCATTTTCTTTTATACTGTTTCGGGATTTACCGCCTTGGTGTATGTTTCTTCTTTACATCCAGGACTGAAGATTTCGTGGACCTTTAGGGCGCTCAAGAAAAACAAACGAGCGACCACGAACCGAGACAGTAGGGGATAATACTACGCCCTTGTACAGGTGCCTTTCGGAAACAGGACGGTGGAGTCGTCGTGGCCAGGCCTCGGGCTTCGACCCCTGCCCACTTTGCTTCCGCAGGCCTGAATCTCACTGTCACCTCTAACTTTACACAATGAAAAAAAAATATGAATTAATTATGCACTCCCAGTATATCAAAATTGAGGTACAAATCCACCCTTTGCTGTTTGCATTAGAAACCAATTATATCTTCTTTTTATTTAAGTGTGTGTGTGTGTATGTCTGTGTGTGTGTATGTGTGTGTGTGTGTGTGTGTGTGTGTGTGTGTCTGTGTGTGTTCCCTTTGGACTTAAAAGAATGCTGTAAAAAAAAAAAAAAAAAAAAAAAAGTCGGTAGAGCATTAGGCTTTTAACCTAAGGGTCCAGGGTTAAAAAAAAAAAAAAAAAAAAAAAAAAGTGGCTAGGATACCTGGCTCTCACCCAGGAGGCCCGGGTTCGATTCCCGGTACCGGAAATGCGCATTTTGTTGCTCCTCTTATGCGACTTGTCCCGACTTAGCTCGACTGACGCTCCGCTGACGCTTGCAGAAAACTACGTTAAGTACGATTCGTGGTGACAAGTGACGGCGAGAGCGATGCGACATGTATCCACCTCTTATCGAGGCACCTACCTGTGGTCAACAGAGCTGGAGGACTGCAAGACATTGCCACGGGGGTTGAATGCAGCTAACCACACTGCTTAGTGTCCTAACAGCGCAGACACGTTCGCTTGCCAGTATACATGTAATGGAGACCGCGTCTGACACAGCTGTGGGGAGACACAGTGGTGTGTGGGCTGAGCTTTGCTGTGCATCGCCACTTGCAGTCGCGAGAACTGCTCTCGGCGGTGCTTCCGTGGCCGTGATCGTCTAGTGGTTAGGACATTGCGTTGTGGCCGCAATAACCCAGGTTCGAATCCTGGTCACGGCAAATTTTAAAGTTTTGCCTTGCTGTCGCTGCAGTGACGATTGTGACTCAGTGTTTGAAATCACAGTGCCCTCTTCATTTTTCACTCATGTTCCGCAGGCTGCAGGTGGCACTACCAGTTCATTATCAACACGCAATGCCGCCGCACCAGAGCGCGGGCAGCTGCCTGTGTAGTTAATCTCTATTCGAAAAGGGCAGTTGTTTGAGGTGCAATGGATGAGCAGCCAGTTGCAGCAGAACAGGGAGCTGTGTCGCGCACTGTTTCCACAAAAGCGAAGAACACTGACGCAGGTAGCGTGGCCGAGCGGTCTAAGGCGCTGGTTTAAGGCACCAGTCTCTTCAGAGGCGTGGGTTCGAATCCCACCGCTGCCAATTTTTACTTCTCGTTTTTGTGCCATTGCGGTGTGGTCTCGTGGGTAAGAACGCAGCTCCTGTGACCGCCGTGGCGCGTAGGTAGCGTGGCCGAGCGGTCTAAGGCGCTGGTTTCAGGCACCAGTCTCTTCGGAGGCGTGGGTTCGAATCCCACCGCTGCCAATGTTTTCTGTCTCGGAAGCCGTAGCACTGATTACCCGCGACGAAAACAGCGCGGCAAGCCGTGAGCGTCTCTTTCTTAAATTGTCGTAGCAGCACAGTGCGTGGTGCAACGACAGGATTCACAGGCGCAGTTTGGTGTCACGATTGCTGGCGTTCGTCTCCACGAAATGTGTCCAGAGCACGACGTTCTATAAGGTGGAAACGCTAATTTTTGCCGTTGTCGTCAAGTAGATTGTGTATAGCTTGCTGTGTTCGCAGGAGGAGCCCTGGCGTCGTTATCCGGTGTGGTCTAGTGGCTAGGATACCTGGCTCTCACCCAGGAGGCCCGGGTTCGATTCCCGGTACCGGAAATGCGCATTTTGTTGCTCCTCTTATGCGACTTGTCCCGACTTAGCTCGACTGACGCTCCGCTGACGCTTGCAGAAAACTACGTTAAGTACGATTCGTGGTGACAAGTGACGGCGAGAGCGATGCGACATGTATCCACCTCTTATCGAGGCACCTACCTGTGGTCAACAGAGCTGGAGGACTGCAAGACATTGCCACGGGGGTTGAATGCAGCTAACCACACTGCTTAGTGTCCTAACAGCGCAGACACGTTCGCTTGCCAGTATACATGTAATGGAGACCGCGTCTGACACAGCTGTGGGGAGACACAGTGGTGTGTGGGCTGAGCTTTGCTGTGCATCGCCACTTGCAGTCGCGAGAACTGCTCTCGGCGGTGCTTCCGTGGCCGTGATCGTCTAGTGGTTAGGACATTGCGTTGTGGCCGCAATAACCCAGGTTCGAATCCTGGTCACGGCAAATTTTAAAGTTTTGCCTTGCTGTCGCTGCAGTGACGATTGTGACTCAGTGTTTGAAATCACAGTGCCCTCTTCATTTTTCACTCATGTTCCGCAGGCTGCAGGTGGCACTACCAGTTCATTATCAACACGCAATGCCGCCGCACCAGAGCGCGGGCAGCTGCCTGTGTAGTTAATCTCTATTCGAAAAGGGCAGTTGTTTGAGGTGCAATGGATGAGCAGCCAGTTGCAGCAGAACAGGGAGCTGTGTCGCGCACTGTTTCCACAAAAGCGAAGAACACTGACGCAGGTAGCGTGGCCGAGCGGTCTAAGGCGCTGGTTTAAGGCACCAGTCTCTTCGGAGGCGTGGGTTCGAATCCCACCGCTGCCAATTTTTACTTCTCGTTTTTGTGCCATTGCGGTGTGGTCTCGTGGGTAAGAACGCAGCTCCTGTGACCGCCGTGGCGCGTAGGTAGCGTGGCCGAGCGGTCTAAGGCGCTGGTTTCAGGCACCAGTCTCTTCGGAGGCGTGGGTTCGAATCCCACCGCTGCCAATGTTTTCTGTCTCGGAAGCCGTAGCACTGATTACCCGCGACGAAAACAGCGCGGCAAGCCGTGAGCGTCTCTTTCTTAAATTGTCGTAGCAGCACAGTGCGTGGTGCAACGACAGGATTCACAGGCGCAGTTTGGTGTCACGATTGCTGGCGTTCGTCTCCACGAAATGTGTCCAGAGCACGACGTTCTATAAGGTGGAAACGCTAATTTTTGCCGTTGTCGTCAAGTAGATTGTGTATAGCTTGCTGTGTTCGCAGGAGGAGCCCTGGCGTCGTTATCCGGTGTGGTCTAGTGGCTAGGATACCTGGCTCTCACCCAGGAGGCCCGGGTTCGATTCCCGGTACCGGAAATGCGCATTTTGTTGCTCCTCTTATGCGACTTGTCCCGACTTAGCTCGACTGACGCTCCGCTGACGCTTGCAGAAAACTACGTTAAGTACGATTCGTGGTGACAAGTGACGGCGAGAGCGATGCGACATGTATCCACCTCTTATCGAGGCACCTACCTGTGGTCAACAGAGCTGGAGGACTGCAAGACATTGCCACGGGGGTTGAATGCAGCTAACCACACTGCTTAGTGTCCTAACAGCGCAGACACGTTCGCTTGCCAGTATACATGTAATGGAGACCGCGTCTGACACAGCTGTGGGGAGACACAGTGGTGTGTGGGCTGAGCTTTGCTGTGCATCGCCACTTGCAGTCGCGAGAACTGCTCTCGGCGGTGCTTCCGTGGCCGTGATCGTCTAGTGGTTAGGACATTGCGTTGTGGCCGCAATAACCCAGGTTCGAATCCTGGTCACGGCAAATTTTAAAGTTTTGCCTTGCTGTCGCTGCAGTGACGATTGTGACTCAGTGTTTGAAATCACAGTGCCCTCTTCATTTTTCACTCATGTTCCGCAGGCTGCAGGTGGCACTACCAGTTCATTATCAACACGCAATGCCGCCGCACCAGAGCGCGGGCAGCTGCCTGTGTAGTTAATCTCTATTCGAAAAGGGCAGTTGTTTGAGGTGCAATGGATGAGCAGCCAGTTGCAGCAGAACAGGGAGCTGTGTCGCGCACTGTTTCCACAAAAGCGAAGAACACTGACGCAGGTAGCGTGGCCGAGCGGTCTAAGGCGCTGGTTTAAGGCACCAGTCTCTTCAGAGGCGTGGGTTCGAATCCCACCGCTGCCAATTTTTACTTCTCGTTTTTGTGCCATTGCGGTGTGGTCTCGTGGGTAAGAACGCAGCTCCTGTGACCGCCGTGGCGCGTAGGTAGCGTGGCCGAGCGGTCTAAGGCGCTGGTTTCAGGCACCAGTCTCTTCGGAGGCGTGGGTTCGAATCCCACCGCTGCCAATGTTTTCTGTCTCGGAAGCCGTAGCACTGATTACCCGCGACGAAAACAGCGCGGCAAGCCGTGAGCGTCTCTTTCTTAAATTGTCGTAGCAGCACAGTGCGTGGTGCAACGACAGGATTCACAGGCGCAGTTTGGTGTCACGATTGCTGGCGTTCGTCTCCACGAAATGTGTCCAGAGCACGACGTTCTATAAGGTGGAAACGCTAATTTTTGCCGTTGTCGTCAAGTAGATTGTGTATAGCTTGCTGTGTTCGCAGGAGGAGCCCTGGCGTCGTTATCCGGTGTGGTCTAGTGGCTAGGATACCTGGCTCTCACCCAGGAGGCCCGGGTTCGATTCCCGGTACCGGAAATGCGCATTTTGTTGCTCCTCTTATGCGACTTGTCCCGACTTAGCTCGACTGACGCTCCGCTGACGCTTGCAGAAAACTACGTTAAGTACGATTCGTGGTGACAAGTGACGGCGAGAGCGATGCGACATGTATCCACCTCTTATCGAGGCACCTACCTGTGGTCAACAGAGCTGGAGGACTGCAAGACATTGCCACGGGGGTTGAATGCAGCTAACCACACTGCTTAGTGTCCTAACAGCGCAGACACGTTCGCTTGCCAGTATACATGTAATGGAGACCGCGTCTGACACAGCTGTGGGGAGACACAGTGGTGTGTGGGCTGAGCTTTGCTGTGCATCGCCACTTGCAGTCGCGAGAACTGCTCTCGGCGGTGCTTCCGTGGCCGTGATCGTCTAGTGGTTAGGACATTGCGTTGTGGCCGCAATAACCCAGGTTCGAATCCTGGTCACGGCAAATTTTAAAGTTTTGCCTTGCTGTCGCTGCAGTGACGATTGTGACTCAGTGTTTGAAATCACAGTGCCCTCTTCATTTTTCACTCATGTTCCGCAGGCTGCAGGTGGCACTACCAGTTCATTATCAACACGCAATGCCGCCGCACCAGAGCGCGGGCAGCTGCCTGTGTAGTTAATCTCTATTCGAAAAGGGCAGTTGTTTGAGGTGCAATGGATGAGCAGCCAGTTGCAGCAGAACAGGGAGCTGTGTCGCGCACTGTTTCCACAAAAGCGAAGAACACTGACGCAGGTAGCGTGGCCGAGCGGTCTAAGGCGCTGGTTTAAGGCACCAGTCTCTTCGGAGGCGTGGGTTCGAATCCCACCGCTGCCAATTTTTACTTCTCGTTTTTGTGCCATTGCGGTGTGGTCTCGTGGGTAAGAACGCAGCTCCTGTGACCGCCGTGGCGCGTAGGTAGCGTGGCCGAGCGGTCTAAGGCGCTGGTTTCAGGCACCAGTCTCTTCGGAGGCGTGGGTTCGAATCCCACCGCTGCCAATGTTTTCTGTCTCGGAAGCCGTAGCACTGATTACCCGCGACGAAAACAGCGCGGCAAGCCGTGAGCGTCTCTTTCTTAAATTGTCGTAGCAGCACAGTGCGTGGTGCAACGACAGGATTCACAGGCGCAGTTTGGTGTCACGATTGCTGGCGTTCGTCTCCACGAAATGTGTCCAGAGCACGACGTTCTATAAGGTGGAAACGCTAATTTTTGCCGTTGTCGTCAAGTAGATTGTGTATAGCTTGCTGTGTTCGCAGGAGGAGCCCTGGCGTCGTTATCCGGTGTGGTCTAGTGGCTAGGATACCTGGCTCTCACCCAGGAGGCCCGGGTTCGATTCCCGGTACCGGAAATGCGCATTTTGTTGCTCCTCTTATGCGACTTGTCCCGACTTAGCTCGACTGACGCTCCGCTGACGCTTGCAGAAAACTACGTTAAGTACGATTCGTGGTGACAAGTGACGGCGAGAGCGATGCGACATGTATCCACCTCTTATCGAGGCACCTACCTGTGGTCAACAGAGCTGGAGGACTGCAAGACATTGCCACGGGGGTTGAATGCAGCTAACCACACTGCTTAGTGTCCTAACAGCGCAGACACGTTCGCTTGCCAGTATACATGTAATGGAGACCGCGTCTGACACAGCTGTGGGGAGACACAGTGGTGTGTGGGCTGAGCTTTGCTGTGCATCGCCACTTGCAGTCGCGAGAACTGCTCTCGGCGGTGCTTCCGTGGCCGTGATCGTCTAGTGGTTAGGACATTGCGTTGTGGCCGCAATAACCCAGGTTCGAATCCTGGTCACGGCAAATTTTAAAGTTTTGCCTTGCTGTCGCTGCAGTGACGATTGTGACTCAGTGTTTGAAATCACAGTGCCCTCTTCATTTTTCACTCATGTTCCCGCAGGCTGCAGGTGGCACTACCAGTTCATTATCAACACGCAATGCCGCCGCACCAGAGCGCGGGCAGCTGCCTGTGTAGTTAATCTCTATTCGAAAAGGGCAGTTGTTTGAGGTGCAATGGATGAGCAGCCAGTTGCAGCAGAACAGGGAGCTGTGTCGCGCACTGTTTCCACAAAAGCGAAGAACACTGACGCAGGTAGCGTGGCCGAGCGGTCTAAGGCGCTGGTTTAAGGCACCAGTCTCTTCGGAGGCGTGGGTTCGAATCCCACCGCTGCCAATTTTTACTTCTCGTTTTTGTGCCATTGCGGTGTGGTCTCGTGGGTAAGAACGCAGCTCCTGTGACCGCCGTGGCGCGTAGGTAGCGTGGCCGAGCGGTCTAAGGCGCTGGTTTCAGGCACCAGTCTCTTCGGAGGCGTGGGTTCGAATCCCACCGCTGCCAATGTTTTCTGTCTCGGAAGCCGTAGCACTGATTACCCGCGACGAAAACAGCGCGGCAAGCCGTGAGCGTCTCTTTCTTAAATTGTCGTAGCAGCACAGTGCGTGGTGCAACGACAGGATTCACAGGCGCAGTTTGGTGTCACGATTGCTGGCGTCGTCTCCACGAAATGTGTCCAGAGCACGACGTTCTATAAGGTGAAACGCTAATTTTTGCCGTTGTCGTCAAGTAGATTGTGTATAGCTTGCTGTGTTCGCAGGAGGAGCCCTGGCGTCGTTATCCGGTGTGGTCTAGTGGCTAGGATACTGGCTCTCACCCAGGAGGCCCGGGTTCGATTCCCGGTACCGGAAATGCGCATTTTGTTGCTCCTCTTATGCGACTTGTCCCGACTTAGCTCGACTGACGCTCCGCTGACGCTTGCAGAAAACTACGTTAAGTACGATTCGTGGTGACAAGTGACGGCGAGAGCGATGCGACATGTATCCACCTCTTATCGAGGCACCTACCTGTGGTCAACAGAGCTGGAGGACTGCAAGACATTGCCACGGGGGTTGAATGCAGCTAACCACACTGCTTAGTGTCCTAACAGCGCAGACACGTTCGCTTGCCAGTATACATGTAATGGAGACCGCGTCTGACACAGCTGTGGGAGACACAGTGGTGTGTGGGCTGAGCTTTGCTGTGCATCGCCACTTGCAGTCGCGAGAACTGCTCTCGGCGGTGCTTCGTGGCCGTGATCGTCTAGTGGTTAGGACATTGCGTTGTGGCCGCAATAACCCAGGTTCCAATCCTGGTCACGGCAAATTTTAAAGTTTTGCCTTGCTGTCGCTGCAGTGACGATTGTGACTCAGTGTTTGAAATCACAGTGCCCTCTTCATTTTTCACTCATGTTCCGCAGGCTGCAGGTGGCACTACCAGTTCATTATCAACACGCAATGCCGCCGCACCAGAGCGCGGGCAGCTGCCTGTGTAGTTAATCTCTATTCGAAAAGGGCAGTTGTTTGAGGTGCAATGGATGAGCAGCCAGTTGCAGCAGAACAGGGAGCTGTGTCGCGCACTGTTTCCACAAAAGCGAAGAACACTGACGCAGGTAGCGTGGCCGAGCGGTCTAAGGCGCTGGTTTAAGGCACCAGTCTCTTCGGAGGCGTGGGTTCGAATCCCACCGCTGCCAATTTTTACTTCTCGTTTTTGTGCCATTGCGGTGTGGTCTCGTGGGTAAGAACGCAGCTCCTGTGACCGCCGTGGCGCGTAGGTAGCGTGGCCGAGCGGTCTAAGGCGCTGGTTTCAGGCACCAGTCTCTTCGGAGGCGTGGGTTCGAATCCCACCGCTGCCATGTTTTCTGTCTCGGAAGCCGTAGCACTGATTACCCCGCGACGAAAACAGCGCGGCAAGCCGTGAGCGTCTCTTTCTTAAATTGTCGTAGCAGCACAGTGCGTGGTGCAACGACAGGATTCACAGGCGCAGTTTGGTGTCACGATTGCTGGCGTTCGTCTCCACGAAATGTGTCCAGAGCACGACGTTCTATAAGGTGGAAAACGCTAATTTTTGCCGTTGTCGTCAAGTAGATTGTGTATAGCTTGCTGTGTTCGCAGGAGGAGCCCTGGCGTCGTTATCCGGTGTGGTCTAGTGGCTAGGATACCTGGCTCTCACCCAGGAGGCCCGGGTTCGATTCCCGGTACCGGAAATGCGCATTTTGTTGCTCCTCTTATGCGACTTGTCCCGACTTAGCTCGACTGACGCTCCGCTGACGCTTGCAGAAAACTACGTTAAGTACGATTCGTGGTGACAAGTGACGGCGAGAGCGATGCGACATGTATCCACCTCTTATCGAGGCACCTACCTGTGGTCAACAGAGCTGGAGGACTGCAAGACATTGCCACGGGGGTTGAATGCAGCTAACCACACTGCTTAGTGTCCTAACAGCGCAGACACGTTCGCTTGCCAGTATACATGTAATGGAGACCGCGTCTGACACAGCTGTGGGGAGACACAGTGGTGTGTGGGGCTGAGCTTTGCTGTGCATCGCCACTTGCAGTCGCGAGAACTGCTCTCGGCGGTGCTTCCGTGGCCGTGATCGTCTAGTGGTTAGGACATTGCGTTGTGGCCGCAATAACCAGGTTCGAATCCTGGTCACGGCAAATTTTAAAGTTTTGCCTTGCTGTCGCTGCAGTGACGATTGTGACTCAGTGTTTGAAATCACAGTGCCCTCTTCATTTTTCACTCATGTTCCGCAGGCTGCAGGTGGCACTACCAGTTCATTATCAACACGCAATGCCGCCGCACCAGAGCGCGGGCAGCTGCCTGTGTAGTTAATCTCTATTCGAAAAGGGCAGTTGTTTGAGGTGCAATGGATGAGCAGCCAGTTGCAGCAGAACAGGAGCTGTGTCGCGCACTGTTTCCACAAAAGCGAAGAACACTGACGCAGGTAGCGTGGCCGAGCGGTCTAAGGCGCTGGTTTAAGGCACCAGTCTCTTCGGAGGCGTGGGTTCGAATCCCACCGCTGCCAATTTTTACTTCTCGTTTTTGTGCCATTGCGGTGTGGTCTCGTGGGTAAGAACGCAGCTCCTGTGACCGCCGTGGCGCGTAGGTAGCGTGGCCGAGCGGTCTAAGGCGCTGGTTTCAGGCACCAGTCTTTTCGGAGGCGTGGGTTCGAATCCCACCGCTGCCAATGTTTTCTGTCTCGGAAGCCGTAGCACTGATTACCCGCGACGAAAACAGCGCGGCAAGCCGTGAGCGTCTCTTTCTTAAATTGTCGTAGCAGCACAGTGCGTGGTGCAACGACAGGATTCACAGGCGCAGTTTGGTGTCACGATTGCTGGCGTTCGTCTCCACGAAATGTGTCCAGAGCACGACGTTCTATAAAGTGGAAACGCTAATTTTTGCCGTTTGTCGTCAAGTAGATTGTGTATAGCTTGCTGTGTTCGCTGGAGGAGCCCTGGCGTCGTTATCCGGTGTGGTCTAGTGGCTAGGATACCTGGCTCTCACCCAGGAGGCCCGGGTTCGATTCCCGGTACCGGAATGCGCATTTTGTTGCTCCTCTTATGCGACTTGTCCCGACTATAGCTCGACTGACGCTTGCAGAAAACTACGTTAAGTACGATTCGTGGTGACAAGTGACGGCGAGAGCGATGCGACATGTATCCACCTCTTATCGAGGCACCTACCTGTGGTCAACAGAGCTGGAGGACTGCAAGACATTGCCACGGGGGTTGAATGCAGCTAACCACACTGCTTAGTGTCCTAACAGCGCAGGACACGTTCGCTTGCCCAGTATACATGTAATGGAGACCGCGTCTGACACAGCTGTGGGAGACACAGTGGTGTGTGGGCTGAGCTTTGCTGTGCATCGCCACTTGCAGTCGCGAGAACTGCTCTCGGCGGTGCTTCCGTGGCCGTGATCGTCTAGTGGTTAGGACATTGCGTTGTGGCCGCAATAACCCAGGTTCGAATCCTGGTCACGGCAAATTTAAAGTTTTGCCTTGCTGTCGCTGCAGTGACGATTGTGACTCAGTGTTTGAAATCACAGTGCCCTCTTCATTTTTCACTCATGTTCCGCAGGCTGCAGGTGGCACTACCAGTTCATTATCAACACGCAATGCCGCCGCACCAGAGCGCGGGCAGCTGCCTGTGTAGTTAATCTCTATTCGAAAAGGGCAGTTGTTTGAGGTGCAATGGATGAGCAGCCCAGTTGCAGCAGAACAGGGAGCTGCTGTCGCGCACTGTTTCCACAAAAGCGAAGAACACTGACGCAGGTAGCGTGGCCGAGCGGTCTAAGGCGCTGGTTTAAGGCACCAGTCTCTTCGGAGGCGTGGGTTCGAATCCACCGCTGCCAATTTTTACTTCTCGTTTTTGTGCCATTGCGGTGTGGTCTCGTGGGTAAGAACGCAGCTCCTGTGACCGCCGTGGCGCGTAGGTAGCGTGGCCGAGCGGTCTAAGGCGCTGGTTTCAGGCACCAGTCTCTTCGGAGGCGTGGGTTCGAATCCCACCGCTGCCAATGTTTTCTGTCTCGGAAGCCGTAGCACTGATTACCCGCGACGAAAACAGCGCGGCAAGCCGTGAGCGTCTCTTTCTTAAATTGTCGTAGCAGCATCAGTGCGTGGTGCAACGACAGGATTCACAGGCCCAGTTTGGTGTCACGATTGCTGGCGTTCGTCTCCACGAAATGTGTCCAGAGCACGACGTTCTATAAAGTGGAAACGCTAATTTTTGCGTTGTCGTCAAGTAGATTGTGTATAGCTTGCTGTGTTCGCAGGAGGAGCCCTGGCGTCGTTATCCGGTGTGGTCTAGTGGCTAGGATACCTGGCTCTCACCCAGGAGGCCCGGGTTCGATTCCCGGTACCGGAAATGCGCATTTTGTTGCTCCTCTTATGCGACTTGTCCCGACTTAGCTCGACTGACGCTCCGCTGACGCTTGCAGAAAACTACGTTAAGTACGATTCGTGGTGACAAGTGACGGCGAGAGCGATGCGACATGTATCCACCTCTTATCGAGGCACCTACCTGTGGTCAACAGAGCTGGAGGACTGCAAGACATTGCCACGGGGGTTGATGCAGCTAACCACACTGCTTAGTGTCCTAACAGCGCAGACACGTTCGCTTGCCAGTATACATGTAATGGAGACCGCGTCTGACACAGCTGTGGGGAGACACAGTGGTGTGTGGGCTGAGCTTTGCTGTGCATCGCCACTTGCAGTCGCGAGAAGCTGCTCTCGGCGGTGCTTCCGTGGCCGTGATCGTCTAGTGGTTAGGACATTGCGTGTGGCCGCAATAACCCAGGTTCGAATCCTGGTCACGGCAAATTTAAAGTTTTGCCTTGCTGTCGCTGCAGTGACGATTGTGACTCAGTGTTTGAAATCACAGTGCCCTCTTCATTTTTCACTCATGTTCCCGCAGGCTGCAGGTGGCACTACCAGTTCATTATCAACACGCAATGCCGCCGCACCAGAGCGCGGGCAGCTGCCTGTGTAGTTAATCTCTATTCGAAAAGGGCAGTTGTTTGAGGTGCAATGGATGAGCAGCCAGTTGCAGCAGAACAGGGAGCTGTGTCGCGCACTGTTTCACAAAAGCGAAGAACACTGACGCAGGTAGCGTGGCCGAGCGGTCTAAGGCGCTGGTTTAAGGCACCAGTCTCTTCGGAGGCGTGGGTTCGAATCCCACCGCTGCCAATTTTTACTTCTCGTTTTTGTGCCATTGCGGTGTGGTCTCGTGGGTAAGAACGCAGCTCCTGTGACCGCCGTGGCGCGTAGGTAGCGTGGCCGAGCGGTCTAAGGCGCTGGTTTCAGGCACCAGTCTCTTCGGAGGCGTGGGTTCGAATCCCACCGCTGCCAATGTTTTCTGTCTCGGAAGCCGTAGCACTGATTACCGCGA